>NC_068431.1:20897327-21197327 GCF_023373465.1 Oncorhynchus keta
AAGTTTTGCTATAGATTTTCAAGCTAATTTAAGTCAAAACTATAACTAGCTCTATTCCCAGAATTTCATTTCTTTGCCACATTTTTTACAGTATTATTTAAGTGCCTTGTCGCAAACAGGATGCATGTTTTGGAATATTTTTATTCTGTACAGGCTTCATTCTTTTCACTCTTTCATTTAGGTTAGTATTAAAGGCCCCCAAAGCACACACATCCCTGGGTCGCTCCTCTTTTCACTTCACTGCAGCTAGCGACTGGGACAAACTGCAACAAACACTCAAACTGGACAGTTTTACTGACAGTTGTGGCTGCTTTGCATGATGTACCTTCTTGCCCTTTGTGCTGTTGTCTGTGCCCAAAAATGTTTGTACCATGTTGTTGTCATGTTCTGTTGCTACCATGCTGTGTTGTAATGTGTTGCTGCCTTGCTACATACAGTATGTTGTTGTCTTATGTCTCTCTTTATGTAGTGTTGTCTCTCTTGTCGTGATGTGTTTTGTCATATAAATACATACACATACAACAATTCAAAAGTTTGGGATCATTTAGAAATGTCCTTGTTTTTAAAAGAAAAGCACATTTTCTGTCCATTAAAATAACATCAAATTGATCAGAAATGTAGACATTTTTAATGTTGTAAATGACTATTGTAGCTGGAAACAGCAGATATTTTTTAAAATGGAATATCTACATAGGCAAAAAGAGGCCCATTATCAGCAACCATCACTCCTGTGTTCCAATTTCAGGTTGTGTTAGCTAATCCAAGTTTATCATTTTAAAAGGCTAATTGATCATTAGAAAACCCTTTTGCAATTATGTTAGCACAGCTGAAAACTGATGTTCTGATTAAAGAAGCAATAAAACTGGCCTTCTTTAGACTAGCTGAGTATCTGGAGCATCAGCATTTGTGGGTTCGATTACAGGCTCAAAATGGCCAGAAACAAAGAACTTTCTTCTGAAACTCATCAGTCTATTCTTATTCTGAGAAATGAAGGCAATTCCATCCGAGAAATTGCCAAGAAACTGAAGATCTCGTACAACGCGGTGTACTACTTCCTTCACAGAACAGAGCAAACTGGCACTAACCAGAATAGAAAGAGTGGTGGGAGGCCCAGTGCACAACTGAGAAGGCCAGCATCCCGGAGTCACCTCTTCACTGTTGATGTTGAGACTGGTGTTTTGCTGGTACTATATAATGGAGCTGCGAGTTGAGGACTTTGTATTTGTATTTATTATGGATCCCCATTAGCTTCTGCCAAGGGGTCCAGCAAAATTAAGGCAGTTATACAATTTTAAAAACATTACAATACATTCATAACACATAAAGTGTGTGCCCTCAGAAAAACCTGGGAATACTTATTGACTGAATACATTTCATTTAATTGTTATTCATTTCAAGGGGTATTGTGTGTATATCAGTGACAGAAAATCTAAATTGAATCCATTTGAAATTCAGGCTGTGACAACAAAATGTGAAATAAAGGAGTGTGTATACTTTCTGAAGGCGTTGTATCTCTTTGAGAGCAACTTAGCCTGGAGGGACCAAGCAAATCCAGATTTTTCTGAAATCTCAGTTGGAGGATTCTGTCCCTGCTTATTCTCCCCTGGAATCCCCCACCTGAGATTTTTGGAAAACCTGGGAACTTTTGCAATCCTAGTTCCAGCCAGGTAACAACTGAATGGGATGCTTGAATAAAGTGACTTTGGGATGAACAGACAAACAGACTTACGTTCTTTGCTCGGACACGGTCTGGGCCATCAGCTCGTAGATCTGGGCTCCGTTGTCGGACATAGACAGCACAAAGAAGGACTTGTTGTCTGACAGGAGAAGAGACAATATCATTAGAACATACATTATATTGACAGTCTTTGCTATGTTGTCTTTCCTCTCCAAAGTCCACTAGATATAGCCTGGTCCCAGGTCTGTTTGAGCTGTGTAGCCAAATCCAATTTCACATCAGTAAAACAGAATGTAAGCTATTGCAAGATCAGGCAGGTTCCAAAAAGCTTACGCCAATAGTCACTGTCATGCCAAACATGGTGGTTGGCAAGACTGCACAAACAGATCTGGGACCAGGCTACTACAGACATGTTGCTTGAAGCAATTTGATAAGATATGATTCCAGGAGCCTTTTCAGTGAGATGCAACATTCAGAACAACACAGATGGAAACGTAGCAAATAGAGCAATAATTATTTATATCAGATTTAAAAATAATTCACACTAAATAGCCCCCTTAATAGGGAAATAACAGTTGCTACATACATTTGATTAATTCTTCAAGAATAAAACGTATAAATGCCTAATGAGCTTAGTTCAACTGTCATACCCCTTCAAAACCCAAAATATAAGTTTGTGGTTAAAACTATAATGTTGATACAATGGATTGTCAGTCCTTGCATCTATAGCTCTGTCTATGAATTTGAGGGTGGTTACATTTCTCAAGCCCCATCCCTTAGCGTTTTACTGAAACATAAACGAGGGAAAACGCTTTAATATTGTTAGAACTGAATGGACACACCGGTGGCTACCGAGCGCACCAGCACGGTGTTGAGGTTGATGATGGGGCTGAAGATGTGCTTGGTGTCGGCGGTGCCCGCCAAGTTCTTGCTGTGGCACTTGAGGACCAACCGCTCGTCCTGCTTCTGCAGCAGCACCAGGATGTCCTCCAGGAGCAGCGTGTACAGCTCTGAGGGCACAGGAGGAAGTTCAAGGTAATACTTTTGTTTTTATAACCAAATGGCATCACAGACACTGAAATACATTGATAAACATCATTGAAATTCATGACAACATGACTCAAGTTGTTGATTCATTGGTATGGCATGGGGAACATTTTGTTTCTCTCAGTCCTGGCATTTGGTATAGAGAGAAGACGGTTTACAACACACAGAAAATCACTTACACTCAACAGGACAAGCTAGTCCTCATGTGGGCTAAAACTACTATAGCATGTGAACCCCGGGCCTTCTTCTCAGTCTTCTATTGTATGTTGTAGCCTACTTAGCTTTCAGCATTGGATGAGGACAACTCTAGCGTACCAAAGGGCTAAGCTGAAAATGGAAATAGCAATTGTCCTAAAGGTAAAAAATTATTATTATTCTCTACATGATCAACATTTCTACACCGCTAAAACACATTCTGTTGAATTATGGGTACGTACCGATGGTCTTGTCTTTGTTGACCTTCCAGGAGAGAGGTCCCTCGTGCACCATCTTCTTCTTGGTCAGGTCTAGACTCTACGCACACGCACACACACACGTCAGAACAGGCACCTTTCTACAGCTTTAAGCCAACGGGGGTTCTTGTCAATGAGAATATGTCCAATTAACTTCCCTGGTCAAATAAAGGTAAATGCATGTAAATAAATGGAGACACAAGTAGTCTCACCTTGAACTCTGAGATCATTGGGTTCTCACTCTGTTTGAGAGAGGACAGGTCCAGGCGTCTCTGGTAGTCCTCTAACCTCTGTAGGGAGAGGAGCACACACACTTATACTGGCTAGACAGTATACAGTTAGAACACTCATTTAATAGGATCTAAATGCTATTCAGTCCCTTAGCTGATATATTCTGGTAGAAAGGTAGCAGGCACAAGAGTTGTACTGTTTACTACATTTTGCATTAATAGAGTTCAGACAGGAAACTCACATATTCCTTTAACCCTTTAAGAAACCAAAATAGATGACAAAACATCTGGTATTGGTGTTTGGCTCTGCTCCTTCATGGGAGCTGACTGCCAGATCCATGTGTCCCTTAATACCATTAGATTACATGGCAGTGAGTGAGATATATCAATCCCCCTGATGGGGAAAAAAGCAGAACCAAATAGGTGGAGACTGGGGTTGTGATAGGCTAGCAGAAAACAGTCAATGCATAGCAGGTGGCAGCAATAAAAACAGCAAAGATAAGCCAATCACATAGCTTAGCAGAGGAACTGGTCAACTTAAATACAGTGCCTTGCAAAAGTATTCATCCCCCTTGGTGTTTCTCCTATTTGGTTGCATTAAAACCTGTGATTTAAATGTATTTTTATTTGGATTTCATGTAATGGACATACACAGAATAGTCCAAATTGGTGAAGTGAAATTACTTGTTTAAAAATAATAATAATAATAATAAAAACGGAAAAGTGGTGCATATGTTTCACCCCCCTTTAATATGAAGCCCCTAAATAAGACCTGGTGCAACCAATTACCTTCAGAAGGTACATAATTACATTGCAGACAGGTGGACTTTATTTAAATAAGTGTCACATGATCTCAGTATATATACACCTGTTCTAAAAGGCCCCAGATTCTGTAACACCACTAAGCAAGGGGCACCACCAAGCAAGCAGCACCATGAAGACCAAGGAGCTCTCCAAACAGGTCAGGGACAAAGTTGTAGAGAAGTACAGATCAGTGTTGGGTTATAAAAAAATATCAGAAACTTTGAACATCCCACGGAGCACCATTAAATCCATTATTAAAAAATGGAAAGAATATGACACCACAACAAACCTGCCAAGAGAGGGCCTCCCACCAAAACTCATGGAACAGGCAAGAAGGGCATTAATCACAGCGTCAACAAAGAGACCAAAGTTAACCCTGAACGAGGTGCAAAGCTCCACAGCGGAGATTGGAGTATCTGTCCATAAGACCACTTTAAGCTGTACACTCCACAGAGCTGGGCTTTACAGAAGAGTGGCCAGAAAAAAAGCCATTACTTAAAGAAAAAAATAAGCAAACACGTTTGGTGTTTTCAAAAAGGCATGTGGTCAGATGAGACTAAAATTGAGATTTTTGGACATCAAGGAAAATGCTATGTCTGGCGCAAACCCAACACCTCTAATCACACCGAGAACACCATCCGGCAGGGACTGGGAAACTGGTTAGAATTGAATGAATGATGGATGGTGCTAAATGCAGGGAAATTCTTGAGGGAATCCTGTTTCAGTCTTCCAGAGATTTGAGACTGGGATGGCGGTTCACCTTCCAGCAGGACAATGACACTAAGCATACTGCTAAAGCAACACTCGAGTGGTTTAAGGGGAAACATTTAAATGTCTTGGAATGGCCTAGTCAAAGCCCAGACCTCAATCCAATTGAGAATCTGTGGTATGACTCAAAATTGCTGTACATCAGAGGGACCCATTCAACTTGAAGGAGCTGGAGCAGTTTTGCCTTGAAGAATGGGAAAAAAATCCCAGTGGCTAGATGTGCCAAGCTTATAGAGACATACCCCAAGAGACATGCAGCTGCAAAAAGTGACTCTACAAAGTATTGACCCTTGGGGGGGGGTGAATAGTTATGCACTTATTTCTTGTTTGTTTCACAATAAAACATATTTTGTATCTTCAAAGTGGTAGTAGACATGTTGTGTAAATCAAATGATACAACCCCCCAAAATCTATTTTAATTCCAGGTTGTAAGGAAACAAAATAGGAAAAATGCCAAGAGGGGTGAATACTTTTGCAAGCCACTGTAGACAGCCATATTAAGGTAGGAAGTGTTTGAATCCCATTGGTGCAGTCTGAACTGGTTTTGCTTAATTTAGCTTGCAAGTGTCCCACAGTTTTCAATTGAAACGTGGCTGCACCATGACAAACTGTTGGTGTGCATGTGTTCACCATGTGTCTAGTCCCACTGGTTGTCCTCTCCATAGTCAGTTACCTGTTTGTTCTCTGCCTCTTTCACTGTCTGGTTGACATAGTTGAGGATCGTCCTGCAGCACTCCCCGGCCCTCTTCACCTTGTCCCTCTCCTCTGCATCCTCTGTCAGGCAAAAAACAAAAACAAGCAGGTGATATCAATCTCACGGACCAAATAAATGCACAACAAAAACCCACGTGCGCGAGAATGTGAAGACATGATGATGATGACGGATTCATTTACAGCCTAATCTCTTATGAAGAGACTACGTAAACATATCTTAGTTCTGGGTAAACCAAGATTATTTATAGCCTAATCTTCATGCAATTTTTGACAAATTTTTACAATCTTTGAGTAGCTACATCTGCTTTCCTTTAGTTCAGTCATTTTATTTAAACATTAAAAGATAATTTGGCTTGGAAATACATCCCTCTTTAATCAACTATTACAAAGAAATGCAATACTTATCTCCCAACAGATGGACACAAAAGAGAGATGATACGTCATCCAAATCATTTTCAATGTCTCAACCTTTAGTAGTTGTGTGGACAGACTGTGTTTTATAGCGGTGCTGTCTACTGTACCTGTGTACTTGGCTATGCTCTCCAGCAGTAGTGGATACTTGGTCAGCCTCTGCATCTCCACTGGAATGATATCCTTCAGCTGCAGTCTGCGACACAGACGGTTGCTCTCAGCCTCCTACGGGACGAGAGAGACACACCCGAGTCAGTACTACAGTCACTCACTCCAGATCAAATGGTCAATCTGACGACATCACAATGATGACGAAAGACAGTTTGTTTCCTTTAGAGATATCATTGTGTTTCCAATCCACTATAATGCTAAATCTTCATTAGTGCCAACTGAGAATGCATGGAGTAGAATGCCCAGTCGTCAAGAGAAACTTCAGAACAATATTGTGACACAACATGCAACCCATGAACAGTAGAATATAGTATAGTATACTGTGTTGTACCTGCATAAAGGAGGTGAAGCGCTGGTCTTTCTTCTGCCGGGTCTTGATGAGTTCCAGGGCAAAGGGCTGGTTACTGCAGAAGGTACCCACCGCCCGCTTGATTTTCTCCTCCTCGTCATCACTGAACTACACACACGCACAGAGGGACATGGTAACATGCGGGCGCACAGAGGGACATGGTAACATGCCGGCCCACATACGCACAGAGGGACATGGTAACATGCCGGCCCACATACGCACAGAGGGACATGGTAACATGCAGGCCCACATACGCACAGAGGGACATGGTAACATGCGGGCCCACATACGCACAGAGGGACATGGTAACATGCGGGCCCACATACGCACAGAGGGACATGGTAACATGCAGGCCCACATACGCACAGAGGGACATGGTAACATGCAGGCCCACATACGCACAGAGGGACATGGTAACATGCAGGCCCACATACGCACAGAGGGACATGGTAACATGCGCGCCCACATACGCACAGAGGGACATGGTAACATGCGGGCCCACATACGCACAGGGGGACATGGTAACATGCGGGCCCACATACGCACAGAGGGACATGGTAACATGCGGGCCCACATACGCACAGAGGGACATGGTAACATGCAGGCCCACATACGCACAGAGGGACATGGTAACATGCGGGCCCACATACGCACAAAGGGACATGGTAACATGCGCGCCCACATACGCACAGAGGGACATGGTAACATGCGGGCCCACATACGCACAGAGGGACATGGTAACATGCGGGCCCACATACGCACAGAGGGACATGGTAACATGCGGGCCCACATACGCACAGAGGGACATGGTAACATGCAGGCCCACATACGCACAGAGGGACATTGTAACATGCGGGCCCACATACGCACAGAGGGACATGGTAACATGCAGGCCCACATACGCACAGAGGGACATGGTAACATGCGCGCCCACACACGCACAGAGGGACATGGTAACATGCAGGCCCACATACGCACAGAGGGACATGGTAACATGCAGGCCCACATACGCACAGAGGGACATGGTAACATGCGGGCCCACATACGCACAGAGGGACATGGTAACATGCAGGCCCACATACGCACAGAGGGACATGGTAACATGCAGGCCCACATACGCACAGAGGGACATGGTAACATGCGGGCCCACATACGCACAGAGGGACATGGTAACATGCGCGCCCACATACGCACAGAGGGACATGGTAACATGCAGGCCCACATACGCACAGAGGGACCCACATACGCACAGGGGGACATGGTAACATGGGGGCCCACATACGCACAGAGGGACATGGTAACATGCGGGCCCACATACGCACAGAGGGACATGGTAACATGCAGGCCCACATACGCACAGAGGGACATGGTAACATGCGGGCCCACATACGCACAGAGGGACATGGTAACATGCGGGCCCACATACGCACAGAGGGACATGGTAACATGCAGGCCCACATACGCACAGAGGGACATTGTAACATGCGGGCCCACATACGCACAGAGGGACATGGTAACATGCAGGCCCACATACGCACAGAGGGACATGGTAACATGCGCGCCCACACACGCACAGAGGGACATGGTAACATGCAGGCCCACATACGCACAGAGGGACATGGTAACATGCAGGCCCACATACGCACAGAGGGACATGGTAACATGCGGGCCCACATTCGCACAGAGGGACATGGTAACATGCAGGCCCACATACGCACAGAGGGACATGGTAACATGCAGGCCCACATACGCACAGAGGGACATGGTAACATGGGGGCCCACATACGCACAGAGGGACATGGTAACATGCAGGCCCACATACGCACAGAGGGACATGGTAACATGCAGGCCCACATACGCACAGAGGGACATGGTAATATGGGGGCCCACATACGCACAGGGGGACATGGTAACATGGGGGCCCACATACGCACAGAGGGACATGGTAACATGCGGGCCCACATACGCACAGAGGGACATGGTAACATGCAGGCCCACATACGCACAGAGGGACATGGTAACATACGGGCCCACATATGCACAGAGGGACATGGTAACATGCAGGCCCACATACGCACAGAGGGACATGGTAACATGCGGGCCCACATACGCACAGAGGGACATGGTAACATGCAGGCCCACATACGCACAGAGGGACATGGTAACATGCAGGCCCACATACGCACAGAGGGACATGGTAACATGCCGGCCCACATACGCACAGGGGGACATGGTAACATGGGGCCCACATACGCACAGGGGGACATGGTAACATGCGGGCCCACATACGCACAGAGGGACATGGTAACATGCGGCCCACATACGCACAGAGGGACATGGTAACATGCGGGCCCACATACGCACAGAGGGACATGGTAACATGCGGGCCCACATACGCACAGAGGGACATGGTAACATGCGGGCCCACATACGCACAGAGGGACATGGTAACATGCGGGCCCACATACGCACAGAGGGACATGGTAACATGCGGGCCCACATACGCACAGAGGGACATGGTAACATGCGGGCCCACATACGCACAGGGGGACATGGTAACATGCGGGCCCACATACGCACAGAGGGACATGGTAACATGCGGGCCCACATACGCACAGAGGGACATGGTAACATGCGGGCCCACATACGCACAGAGGGACATGGTAACATGCGGGCCCACATTCGCACAGAGGGACATGGTAACATGCAGGCCCACATACGCACAGAGGGACATGGTAACATGCAGGCCCACATACGCACAGAGGGACATGGTAACATGCAGGCCCACATACGCACAGAGGGACATGGTAACATGCAGGCCCACATACGCACAGAGGGACATGGTAACATGCAGGCCCACATACGCACAGAGGGACATGGTAACATGCGCACCCACATACGCACAGAGGGACATGGTAACATGCAGGCCCACATACGCACAGAGGGACATGGTAACATGCGGGCCCACATACGCACAGAGGGACATGGTAACATGCGGGCCCACATACGCACAGAGGGACATGGTAACATGCAGGCCCACATACGCACAGAGGGACATGGTAACATGCAGGCCCACATACGCACAGAGGGACATGGTAACATGCAGGCCCACATACGCACAGAGGGACATGGTAACATGCAGGCCCACATACGCACAGAGGGACATGGTAACATGCAGGCCCACATACGCACAGAGGGACATGGTAACATGCGCGCCCACATACGCACAGAGGGACATGGTAACATGCAGGCCCACATACGCACAGAGGGACATGGTAACATGCAGGCCCACATACGCACAGGGGGACATGGTAACATGCAGGCCCACATACGCACAGAGGGACATGGTAACATGCGGGCCCACATACGCACAGAGGGACATGGTAACATGCGCGCCCACATACGCACAGGGGGACATGGTAACATGCAGGCCCACATACGCACAGGGGGACATGGTAACATGCGGGCCCACATACGCACAGAGGGACATGGTAACATGCGCGCCCACATACGCACAGGGGGACATGGTAACATGCGGGCCCACATACGCACAGGGGGACATGGTAACATGGGGGCCCACATACGCACAGGGGGACATGGTAACATGGGGGCCCACATACGCACAGGGGGACATGGTAACATGCGGGCCCACATACGCACAGGGGGACATGGTAACATGGGGGCCCACATACGCACAGGGGGACATGGTAACATGCGGGCCCACATACGCACAGAGGGACATGGTAACATGCGGGCCCACATACGCACAGGGGGACATGGTAACATGCGGGCCCACATACGCACAGAGGGACATGGTAACATGCGGGCCCACATACGCACAGAGGGACATGGTAACATGCGGGCCCACATACGCACAGGGGGACATGGTAACATGCAGGCCCACATACGCACAGGGGGACATGGTAACATGGGGGCCCACATACGCACAGGGGGACATGGTAACATGGGGGCCCACATACGCACAGAGGGACATGGTAACATGCAGGCCCACATACGCACAGAGGGACATGGTAACATGCGCGCCCACATACGCACAGGGGGACATGGTAACATGCGGGCCCACATACGCACAGGGGGACATGGTAACATGGGGGCCCACATACGCACAGAGGGACATGGTAACATACGGGCCCACATACGCACAGGGGACATGGTAACATGCAGGCCCACATACGCACAGAGGGACATGGTAACATGCGGGCCCACATACGCACAGAGGGACATGGTAACATACGGGCCCACATACGCACAGAGGGACATGGTAACATGCGGGCCCACATACGCACAGAGGGACATGGTAACATGCGCGCCCACACACGCACAGAGGGACATGGTAACATGCGCGCCCACATACGCACAGGGGGACATGGTAACATGCGGGCCCACATACGCACAGAGGGACATGGTAACATGCAGGCCCACATACGCACAGAGGGACATGGTAACATGCAGGCCCACATACGCACAGAGGGACATGGTAACATGCGGGCCCACATACGCACAGAGGGACATGGTAACATGCGGGCCCACATACGCACAGAGGGACATGGTAACATGCAGGCCCACATATGCACAGAGGGACATGGTAACATGCGCGCCCACATACGCACAGAGGGACATGGTAACATGCAGGCCCACATATGCACAGAGGGACATGGTAACATGCGCGCCCACATACGCACAGAGGGACATGGTAACATGCAGGCCCACATATGCACAGAGGGACATGGTAACATGCGCGCCCACATACGCACAGAGGGACATGGTAACATGCAGGCCCACATATGCACAGAGGGACATTGTAACATGCGGGCCCACACACGCACAGAGGGACATTGTAACATGCGGGCCCACATACGCACAGAGGGACATGGTAACATGCAGGCCCACATACGCACAGAGGGACATGGTAACATGCAGGCCCACATACGCACAGAGGGACATGGTAACATGCGGGCCCACATACGCACAGGGGGACATGCACATGCGGGCCCACATACGCACAGGGGGACATGGTAACATGCGGGCCCACATACGCACAGGGGGACATGCACATGCGGGCCCACATACGCACAGAGGGACATGGTAACATGCGGGCCCACATACGCACAGGGGGACATGCACATGCGGGCCCACATACGCACAGAGGGACATGGTAACATGCGGGCCCACATACGCACAGGGGGACATGGTAACATGCGGGCCCACATACGCACAGGGGGACATGGTAACATGCGCGCCCACATACGCACAGGGGACATGGTAACATGCGGGCCCACATACGCACAGGGGGACATGGTAACATGCGGGCCCATATACGCACAGGGGGACATGGTAACATGCGGGCCCACACATACGCACAGGGGGACACACCTGGCCCACATACGCACAGGGGGACATGCACATGCGGGCCCACATACGCACAGAGGGACATGGTAACATGCGGGCCCACATACGCACAGGGGGACATGGTAACATGCGGGCCCACATACACACAGGGGGACATGCACATGCGGGCCCACATACGCACAGAGGGACATGGTAACATGCGGGCCCACATACGCACAGGGGGACATGGTAACATGCGGGCCCACATACGCACAGGGGGACATGCACATGCGGGCCCACATACGCACAGAGGGACATGGTAACATGCGGGCCCACATACGCACAGGGGGACATGGTAACATGCGGGCCCACATACGCACAGGGGGACATGGTAACATGCTCGCCCACATACGCACAGAGGGACATGGTAACATGCGGGCCCACATACGCACAGAGGGACATGGTAACATGCGCACCCACATACGCACAGAGGGACATGGTAACATGCAGACCCACATACGCACAGAGGGACATGGTAACATGCACACCCACATACGCACAGGGGGACATGGTAACATGCAGGCCCACATACGCACAGAGGGACATGGTAACATGCGCACCCACATACGCACAGAGGGACATGGTAACATGCAGGCCCACATACGCACAGAGGGACATGGTAACATGCGCGCCCACATACGCACAGGGGGACATGGTAACATGCAGGCCCACATACGCACAGAGGGACATGGTAACATGCAGGCCCACATACGCACAGAGGGACATGGTAACATGCAGGCCCACATACGCACAGAGGGACATGGTAACATGCAGGCCCACATACGCACAGAGGGACATGGTAACATGCGGGCCCACATACGCACAGAGGGACATGGTAACATGCGGGCCCACATACGCACAGGGGACATGGTAACATGCGGGCCCACACACGCACAGAGGGACATGGTAACATGCGGGCCCACATACGCACAGAGGGACATGGTAACATGCAGGCCCACATACGCACAGGGGGACATGGTAACATGCGCGCCCACATACGCACAGGGGGACATGGTAACATGCGGGCCCATATACGCACAGAGGGACATGGTAACATGCGGGCCCACATACGCACAGAGGGACATGGTAACATGCGCGCCCACACGCACAGAGGGACATGGTAACATGCGCGCCCACATACGCACAGGGGACATGGTAACATGCGGGCCCACACACGCACAGGGGACATGGTAACATGCGGGCCCACATACGCACAGAGGGACATGGTAACATGCAGGCCCACATACGCACAGGGGGACATGGTAACATGCAGGCCCACATACGCACAGAGGGACATGGTAACATGCAGGCCCACATACGCACAGGGGGACATGGTAACATGCAGGCCCACATACGCACAGGGGGACATGGTAACATGCAGGCCCACATACGCACAGAGGGACATGGTAACATGCGGGCCCACATACGCACAGAGGGACATGGTAACATGCAGGCCCACATATGCACAGAGGGACATTGTAACATGCGGGCCCACACACGCACAGAGGGACATTGTAACATGCGGGCCCACATACGCACAGAGGGACATGGTAACATGCAGGCCCACATACGCACAGAGGGACATGGTAACATGCGGGCCCACATACGCACAGAGGGACATGGTAACATGCAGGCCCACATACGCACAGAGGGACATGGTAACAGGGGACATGGGCCCACATACGCACAGGGGACATGGTAACATGCGGGCCCACATACGCACAGAGGGACATGGTAACATGCAGGCCCACATACGCACAGAGGGACATGGTAACATGCAGGCCCACATACGCACAGGGGACATGGTAACATGCAGGCCCACATACGCACAGAGGGACATGGTAACATGCAGGCCCACATACGCACAGAGGGACATGGTAACATGCGGGCCCACATACGCACAGGGGACATGGTAACATGCAGGCCCACATACGCACAGAGGGACATGGTAACATGCGGGCCCACATACGCACAGAGGGACATGGGTAACATGCACGCGGGCCCACATACGCACAGAGGGGGACATGGTAACATGCAGGCCCACATACGCACAGAGGGACATGGTAACATGCGGGTACGCACAGGGGACATGGTAACAACATACGCACAGGGGGACATGCATGCGGGCCCACATACGCACAGAGGGACATGGTAACATGCGGGCCCACATACGCACAGAGGGACATGGTAACATGCGGGCCCACATACGCACAGGGGACATGGTAACATGCGGGCCCACATACGCACAGGGGACATGCACATGCGGGCCCACATACGCACAGAGGGACATGGTAACATGCGGGCCCACATACGCACAGGGGGACATGGTAACATGCGGGCCCACATACGCACAGGGGGACATGCACATGCGGGCCCACATACGCACAGAGGGACATGGTAACATGCGGGCCCACATACGCACAGGGGGACATGGTAACATGCGGGCCCACATACGCACAGGGGGACATGCACATGGGCCCACATACGCACAGGGGACATGGTAACATGCGTCCCACATACGCACAGAGGGACATGGTAACATGCGGGCCCACATACGCACAGGGGACATGGTAACATGCGGGCCCACATACGCACAGGGGACATGCACATGCGGGCCCACATACGCACAGAGGGACATGGTAACATGCGGGCCCACATACGCACAGGGGGACATGCACATGCGGGCCCACATACGCACAGGGGACATGGTAACAACATACGCACAGGGGACATGGTAACATGCGGGCCCACATACGCACAGGGGGGGACATGGTAGGGGGACATGGTAACATGCGGGCCCACATACGCACAGGGGACATGCACATGCGGGTACGCACAGAGGGACATGGTAACATGCGGGCCCACATACGCACAGGGGGACATGCACATGCGGGCCCACATACGCACAGGGGACATGGTAACATGCGGGCCCACATACGCACAGGGGGACATGGTAACATGCGGGCCCACATACGCACAGGGGACATGGTAACATGCGGGCCCACATACGCACAGAGGGACATGCACAGAGGGTAACATGCGGGCCCACATACGCACAGGGGGACATGGTAACATGCGGGCCCACATACGCACAGGGGACATGCACATGCGGGCCCACATACGCACAGAGGGACATGGTAACATGCGGGCCCACATACGCACAGGGGGACATGGTAACATGCGGGCCCACATACGCACAGGGGGACATGGTAACATGCGGGCCCACATACGCACAGAGGGACATGGTAACATGCGGGCCCACATACGCACAGGGGACATGCACATGCGGGCCCACATACGCACAGAGGGACATGGTAACATGCGGGCCCACATACGCACAGGGGACATGGTAACATGCGGGCCCACATACGCACAGGGGACATGCACATGCGGGCCCACATACGCACAGGGGACATGGTAACATGCGGCCCACATACGCACAGAGGGACATGGTAACATGCGCACCCACATACGCACAGAGGGACATGGTAACATGCAGGCCCACATACGCACAGGGGGACATGGTAACATGCAGGCCCACATACGCACAGAGGGACATGGTAACATGCGCACCCACATACGCACAGAGGGACATGGTAACATGCGGGCCCACATACGCACAGAGGGACATGGTAACATGCGGGCCCACATACGCACAGGGGGACATGGTAACATGCGGGCCCACATACGCACAGAGGGACATGGTAACATGCGGGCCCACATACGCACAGAGGGACATGGTAACATGCAGGCCCACATATGCACAGAGGGACATGGTAACATGCGCGCCCACATACGCACAGAGGGACATGGTAACATGCGGGCCCACATACGCACAGAGGGACATGGTAACATGCGGGCCCACATACGCACAGGGGGACATGGTAACATGCGGGCCCACATACGCACAGAGGGACATGGTAACATGCGGGCCCACATACGCACAGAGGGACATGGTAACATGCAGGCCCACATACGCACAGAGGGACATGGTAACATGCAGGCCCACATACGCACAGAGGGACATGGTAACATGCAGGCCCACATACGCACAGAGGGACATGGTAACATGCGGGCCCACATACGCACAGGGGGACATGGTAACATGCGGGCCCACATACGCACAGGGGGACATGCACATGCGGGCCCACATACGCACAGAGGGACATGGTAACATGCGGGCCCACATACGCACAGGGGGACATGGTAACATGCGGGCCCACATACGCACAGGGGGACATGCACATGCGGGCCCACATACGCACAGAGGGACATGGTAACATGCGGGCCCACATACGCACAGGGGGACATGGTAACATGCGGGCCCACATACGCACAGGGGGACATGCACATGCGGGCCCACATACGCACAGAGGGACATGGTAACATGCGGGCCCACATACGCACAGGGGGACATGCACATGCGGGCCCACATACGCACAGGGGGACATGGTAACATGCGTCCCACATACGCACAGAGGGACATGGTAACATGCGTCCCACATACGCACAGGGGGACATGGTAACATGCGGGCCCACATAGGGGGACATGCATGCGGGCCCACATACGCACAGAGGGACATGGTAACATGCGGGCCCACATACGCACAGGGGGACATGCACATGCGGGACATACGCACAGGGGGACATGGTAACATGCGGGCCCACATACGCACAGGGGACATGGTAACAACATACGCACAGGGGGACATGGTAACCGTCCCACATACGCACAGGGGACATGGTAACATGCGGGCCCACATACGCACAGGGGGACATGCACATGCGGGCCCACATACGCACAGAGGGACATGGTAACATGCGGGCCCACATACGCACAGGGGACATGCACATGCGGGCCCACATACGCACAGGGGACATGGTAACATGCGGGCCCACATACGCACAGGGGACATGGTAACATGCGGGCCCACATACGCACAGGGGGACATGCACATGCGGGCCCACATACGCACAGGGGGACATGGTAACATGCGGGCCCACATACGCACAGAGGGACATGGTAACATGCGGGCCCACATACGCACAGAGGGACATGGTAACATGCGGGCCCACATACGCACAGGGGACATGCACATGCGGGCCCACATACGCACAGAGGGACATGGTAACATGCGGGCCCACATACGCACAGGGGGACATGGTAACAACATACGCACAGGGGGACATGCACATGCGGGCCCACATACGCACAGAGGGACATGGTAACATGCGGGCCCACATACGCACAGGGGGACATGCACATGCGGGCCCACATACGCACAGAGGGACATGGTAACATGCGGGCCCACATACGCACAGGGGACATGGTAACATGCGGGCCCACATACGCACAGGGGACATGCACATGCGGGCCCACATACGCACAGGGGGACATGGTAACATGCGTCCCACATACGCACAGAGGGACATGGTAACATGCGCACCCACATACGCACAGAGGGACATGGTAACATGCAGGCCCACATACGCACAGGGGACATGGTAACATGCAGGCCCACATACGCACAGAGGGACATGGTAACATGCGCACCCACATACGCACAGAGGGACATGGTAAACATACGCACAGAGGGCCCACATACGCACAGGGGACATGGTAACATGCGGGCCCACATACGCACAGAGGGACATGGTAACATGCGGGCCCACATACGCACAGAGGGACATGGTAACATGCGGGCCCACATACGCACAGAGGGACATGGTAACATGCAGGCCCACATACGCACAGAGGGACATGGTAACATGCGGGCCCACATACGCACAGAGGGACATGGTAACATGCGGGCCCACATACGCACAGGGGGACATGGTAACATGCGGGCCCACATACGCACAGGGGGACATGGTAACATGCGGGCCCACATACGCACAGAGGGACATGGTAACATGCGGGCCCACATACGCACAGAGGGACATGGTAACATGCAGGCCCACATACGCACAGAGGGACATGGTAACATGCAGGCCCACATACGCACAGAGGGACATGGTAACATGCAGGCCCACATACGCACAGAGGGACATGGTAACATGCAGGCCCACATACGCACAGAGGGACATGGTAACATGCAGGCCCACATACGCACAGAGGGACATGGTAACATGCAGGCCCACATACGCACAGAGGGACATGGTAACATGCAGGCCCACATACGCACAGAGGGACATGGTAACATGCAGGCCCACATACGCACAGAGGGACATGGTAACATGCAGGCCCACATACGCACAGAGGGACATGGTAACATACGCACAGAGGGACATGGTAACATGCAGGCCCACATACGCACAGAGGGACATGGTAACATGCAGGCCCACATACGCACAGGGGGACATGGTAACATGCAGGCCCACATACGCACAGAGGGACATGGTAACATGCGGGCCCACATACGCACAGAGGGACATGGTAACATGCGCGCCCACATACGCACAGGGGGACATGGTAACATGCAGGCCCACATACGCACAGGGGGACATGGTAACATGCGGGCCCACATACGCACAGAGGGACATGGTAACATGCGCGCCCACATACGCACAGGGGGACATGGTAACATGCAGGCCCACATACGCACAGGGGGACATGGTAACATGGGGGCCCACATACGCACAGGGGGACATGGTAACATGCGGGCCCACATACGCACAGGGGGACATGGTAACATGGGGGCCCACATACGCACAGGGGGACATGGTAACATGCGGGCCCACATACGCACAGAGGGGCATGGTAACATGCGGGCCCACATACGCACAGGGGGACATGGTAACATGGGGGCCCACATACGCACAGGGGACATGGTAACATGCGGGCCCACATACGCACAGAGGGACATGGTAACATGCGGGCCCACACACGCACAGAGGGACATGGTAACATGCGGGCCCACATACGCACAGAGGGACATGGTAACATGCGCGCCCACATACGCACAGGGGGACATGGTAACATGCGGGCCCATATACGCACAGAGGGACATGGTAACATGCGGGCCCACATACGCACAGAGGGACATGGTAACATGCGCGCCCACACACGCACAGAGGGACATGGTAACATGCGCGCCCACATACGCACAGGGGACATGGTAACATGCGGGCCCACACACGCACAGGGGGACATGGTAACATGCGGGCCCACATACGCACAGAGGGACATGGTAACATGCAGGCCCACATACGCACAGAGGGACATGGTAACATGCAGGCCCACATACGCACAGGGGGACATGGTAACATGCAGGCCCACATACGCACAGGGGGACATGGTAACATGCAGGCCCACATACGCACAGAGGGACATGGTAACATGCAGGCCCACATACGCACAGGGGGACATGGTAACATGCAGGCCCACATACGCACAGGGGGACATGGTAACATGCAGGCCCACATACGCACAGAGGGACATGGTAACATGCAGGCCCACATACGCACAGAGGGACATGGTAACATGCAGGCCCACATACGCACAGGGGGACATGGTAACATGCAGGCCCACATACGCACAGAGGGACATGGTAACATGCGGGCCCACATACGCACAGAGGGACATGGTAACATGCAGGCCCACATATGCACAGAGGGACATGGTAACATGCGGGCCCACATACGCACAGAGGGACATGGTAACATGCAGGCCCACATATGCACAGAGGGACATGGTAACATGGGGGCCCACATACGCACAGAGGGACATGGTAACATGCAGGCCCACATACGCACAGAGGGACATGGTAACATGCAGGCCCACATACGCACAGAGGGACATGGTAACATGCGCGCCCACATACGCACAGGGGGACATGGTAACATGCAGGCCCACATATGCACAGAGGGACATGGTAACATGCGCGCCCACATACGCACAGAGGGACATGGTAACATGCAGGCCCACATATGCACAGAGGGACATGGTAACATGCGCGCCCACATACGCACAGAGGGACATGGTAACATGCAGGCCCACATACGCACAGAGGGACATGGTAACATGCGCGCCCACATACGCACAGAGGGACATGGTAACATGCGCGCCCACATACGCACAGGGGGACATGGAAGTGCAGGGACACAGAAAAGGACACAGACACACACACAGCAATGTTAGCAATGGCTTTTGGATGTAATACTCCCCCTCTCCTGCAGTGACTGAAAATATATCCCAAAATGCCAATAGGGCTCTGGTCAAAAGTAGTGCACTATAAAGGGAGAGTCTTCTCTTACCCAAGCTAGTAGATCGTCTCCTATCAGGTCTATCACTGACGTCTCGTTCTTCTTCCGAATGACCATCATCTGTTCTGTTATCCACACTGTAGGGAGGAAGAGAAAAGTCAGGGAAAAGAGGACATTTGTTTGAGAATAGGTGAATTTCAATGATTTAGGAAGTGAAAATTTGAGTTGTGTAAATTAGCATTATCCCTGAGAGAGGAGTTTGACTGTAGCTTTGAAGTGGAAGCGCCGCGGTGAGTATAGCTCGCATTGCACACACACAGAGACACACACACACACAGTGTACCGTGTAGCTGGACAATCTCTTCTAGGTTAGTGAAGATGTGTTTAATGTCTCCAGGAGGCAGGATGCTGTCTCGGGTTAGTTTCTGGCAGAACACGTTATCCAGCACCTTCAACATCCTCAGGTGTGCTCGCTCTGTGTAGAAGAGCTCTGTGGAGACGCACACATTCAGACCCACAGAATTAAACAGAACACGATAGCTGCCATTATCAGCCCATTCTAAAGCTATGCAGGTCTATGACATCAGCCACTAGTACAGGGTTTCCAAAATTCGGTCCTCCAAGGTGTGCACGTTTAGGTTTTTGCCCAAACACTACACAGCTGATTCAAATAATAAACTCATCAAGCTTTGATACTTTGAATCAGCTGTGTAGTGTTAGGGCAAAAACCTAAACGTGCACACCTTGGGGTCCTGAGGACCGAGTTTGGGAAACGCTGCTCTATTGTATGGAACAGGTGGAACCCATTGTCTTCTGACAGATGGTGCTATTCTAACGCACCCGCAGACGGCTGTCACGCTACCTGATGTAAGACAATGAGGTGGAACCAAGATTTTCATTTGGGATTGAGGCTTGCCGATTTCCTGGTATATCAGGATCTACGCAGCGTAGAATTTGGAGACTTTCCTACGAAAACGTCGCACAAACCTTAGCGACTTGTTGTGGTTTATTTAGCTAGTGGACCCACCATCACTGATAATCATGATGAAAGAGTTCACCACTTGACTTGAATGGACACAGTAGGCTTGGTCATAGACATACTCAAATAGTCAATAAGGTTTAGGTGAGGCCCTGGGTGGATAGGATATAAAAGGTATAAAAATGTAAAGGACAAATACAGCGCATCATATTTGCCATCTCAAAGCTAAACAGTTTGCATGAAACTACTTTGACTATTCAACAGCTATCTATCTGTATGATTGATCCCCAGGCAGCTGTACAGTATGTGGAGCCAAAATGGCCACCGGCCTCACCGTTGATGACTTCTTGTCTTTTGATCTCCTGTGGAGTCAGGCCCGCCAGGACCTCTCGGCTAACCAGCGCCTGCCAGTTGGGAGGGTCCTGCTCGCACTCAATCTCGTTCCCCTGGTCGTCCTCACTCGGCACATCCCCACAGCCTAACCCGTCCATCCTGACATGAAAACAAGAAGTCTCTGATGATGACACCTGGATTGTGTTGATTAGGGCATGAAGTGGCAAAATATTTTGCATCGGAAAATTATTGGACAAATGTTCATAGTCCAACCCTGTTTCAGTTCATTTTCTTAAGTTTGTTTTAATTGAACGATTATTTATCCAGGAAGTCCCGTTGAGATCAGAAGACCTCTTTTACAAGAGACCTGGTGCTTAATGAACATGGCCCTGGGCCCACTTAAACAACACTAAAGCGAAATTCTACGATTGAGATCAATGTGTGATTAATTGGGAAAGTTACAGAGTTACTAAGTGCAGATGTGAAGCCTGTAATACATGGTAGAGAGAGGGAGACCAGTAACTCAATCAATTCTATTCAAAGGTTTTGCCAAAGTTAAGTTAAAGTTTAATCATGTTAATCGTGTTTAATCAATCACAATTGATTCAATTATGTGGGCAACACAAACGTTTTGAATAGCTGGTAATACCGAACAACTGGGGGAAATCAGTTATCATTCATGCCATTCATATGACTACAGAGACAACAAAACAACAACCGGATCCGTGTTCAAATAGTATTTGAAATTATTTATCCGTACTTGATTGAGCTTGCCTGGCTAAATTGACCAATAGAACAGTCCTTAAACTGCAAACCCTGCCCATATGGCGCTCCAGAACAGCTCCATTTAAAATTGTATTTGAATCCAACAACATCAGATGAAATAGACCTCCAAAAAATAAGAACAGAGAAAGACTCACCTCTGGGCTGGTTTGGGCGTGCCTCCCTCTTGAGCCCTGGGGAAAGAAGATCACAGTCCCCGTCAACACACTTTCTGCCATTCACCAAATCCCTCCTTTCAATCCTCCACATCTATCTGAGCAGAGGTCCTAAGGCATAAGTTGGAGAACTCCCCATCTCCAAGTAATACACCATAAGAGGACCTTTCTTTCAATGAGTTTCAATGAGGTCATGAATGATCGGAGAGACAAAGACAGCGATTCAGCAGTGGAGTGCTGTAGCAGCAG
Source organism: Oncorhynchus keta (assembly GCF_023373465.1). Taxonomy (NCBI): domain Eukaryota; kingdom Metazoa; phylum Chordata; class Actinopteri; order Salmoniformes; family Salmonidae; genus Oncorhynchus; species Oncorhynchus keta. The sequence continues at coordinate 20,920,065 of NC_068431.1, forward strand.
CACCTGAACAGAAACGGCTCAGAGGCCTTGAGCAGGATGGCTGGGTATGGGCTGTGTATCCCAACATTATGGCTGTATGAGACTGCAGACTTTGCGGGCGACTGGTTGTGTCGGGTGACAACGGATGAGCTTGGCAGTGGACCAACACGGCAGCAAAACATTCTGCCTTGGAAGGCTTTTCCCGGGAGAGCTTGCTCTCTATTCGGAACAATATTTCAGTGATCATGCAATCTCGCTCAACATAAGATTTAGGCTGCATCCCAGATGCCACCCTATTCCCTATTTAGTGCACTATTTTTGACCAGAGCCCAAAGGGAATTGGGTGCCATTTGGGAGGCAGATTTAGTGTAGATTTGTGTTGACCCAGAGGACAGTCCTGACTCGGATTAAATAAGCCCTTTGAGGTGAAGGGATGGTATATATCAGAGTATCTCAACCCTTGAGCAGATTAGAATATTCACTATGTATTGCTGAAACCATCACATTTGATTACAGCAGATCTGCCCTCTGTATTTCTACGCTGTATATTACTAGCACATTACAAAGATGCTGTTACCAAGTCACCAAATCAGCCTATCATAGTCACTATAACGTCACTATGTAAACAATATTATTTTTGAGGGGTGTAAAAGCTGCTGCAAGCAGAGATGATCAGAAATGATAATCATACAATAACTGTTTCTTCCCTTTTTATCCACCGATTGTAAAATACACTGACTGTACAAAACATTAAGAACACCTGCTCTTTCCATGACACAGACTGACCAGGTGAATCCAGGTGAAGCTATGATCCCTTATTGATGTCACTTGTTAAATGCACTTCAATCAGTGTAGATGAAGGGGAGGAGACAGGTTAAAGAAGGATTTCTAAGCCTTGAGACATGGATTGTGTGTATGTACTATTCAGAGGGTGAATAGGCCAGACAAAAGATTTGAGTGCCTTTGAACGGGGTATGGTAGTAGGTGCCAAGCGCAACGGTTTGAGTGTAGAACTGCAACGCTGCTAGGTCTTTCATGCTAAAAAATTTCCAGAGTGTATCAAGAATGATCCACCACCCAAAGGACATCCAGCCAACTTGACACAACTGTGGGAAGCATTGGAGTCAACATGGGCCAGCTTCCCTGTGGAATGCTTTCAACACCTTGTAGAGTCCATTCCCCAATTTAATTGTTCTGAGGGCACAAAAGGGTGCAACTCAATAATAGAAAGGTGTTCCTAACGTTTTGTACACTTCTTGCTTACCTCATAGTTTAGTTTTAAAATGTAACGCTTGCTAAACAAATTAATGTAAAATAGGTTGATTAAGTAAATTGTCCTCAATGGCCTCGTAGCTTGAATTTAGAACGACAATGGCCACAGCCTGAATTAGGTCAAATCCAATTTTATTTGTCACATACACGTGGTCAGCAGATGCAAGTGTAGCGAAATGCCTGTGCTTCTAGTTCCGACCATGCAGTAATATCTAACAAGTAATCTAACAGTTTCACAACAACTACCTTATACACACAAGTGTAAAGAAATTAATAAGAATATGTACATACAAATATATGGATGAGCGATGGCCGAACGGCATAGGCAAGATGCAGTAGATGGTATAGAGTACAGTATATACATATGAGATGAGTAATGTATGGTATGTAAATATTATATAAACTGGCATTGTTTAAAGTGGCTAGTGATACATTTATTACATCCAATTTTTTATTATTAAAGTGGCCAGAGGTTGAGTCAGTATGTTGGCAGCAGCCACTCAATGTTAGTGATGGCTGTTTAACAGTCTGATGGCCTTGAGATAGAAGCTGTTTTTCAGTCTCTCGGTCCCAGCTTTGATGCACCTGTACTGACCTCGCCTTCTGGATGATAGTGGGGTGAACAGGCAGTGGAGGAACTTAAAACTTTCCACCTTCTCCACTACTGTCCCATCGATGTGGATAGCGGGCTGCTCCCTCTGCTGTTTCCTGAAGTCCACGATCATCTCCTTTGTTTTGTTGACATTGAGTGTGAGGTTATTTTCCTGACACCACACACTGAGGGCCCTCACCTCCTCCCTGTAGGCCGTCTCGTCGTTGTTGGTAATCAAGCCTACCACTGTAGTGTCGTCTTTAAACTTGATGATTGAGTTGGAGGCATGCATGGCCACGCAGTCATGGGGGAACAGGGAGTACAGGAGAGGGCTGAGAAGGCACCCTTGTGGGGCCCCAGTGTTGAGGATCAGCGGGGTGGAGATGTTGTTTCTTACCCTCACCACCTGGGGGTCGACCCGTCAGGAAGTCCAGGACCCAGTTGCACAGGGCGGGGTCGAAACCCAGGGTCTCGAGCTTAATGACGAGTTTGGAGGGTACTATGGTGTTAAATTCGGAGTAGTCGATGAACAGCATTCTCACATAGGTATTCCTCTTGTCCAGATGGGTTAGGGCAGTGTGCAGTGTGATTGCGATTGCGTCGCCTGTGGACCTATTGGGGCGGTAAGCAAATTGGAGTGGGTCTAGGGTGTCAGGTAGGGTGGAGGTGATATGGTCCTTGACTAGTCTCTCAAAGCACTACATGATGACGGAAGTGAGTGCTACAGGGCGATAGTCATTTAGCTCAGTTACCTTAGCTTTCTTGGGAACAGGAACAATGGTTGCCCTCTTGAAGCATGTGGGAACAGCAGACTGGGATAAGGATTGATTGAATATGTCCGTAAACACACCAGCCAGCTGGTCTGTGCATGCTCTGAGGATGCGGCTAGGGATGCCATCTGGGTCGGCAGCCTTGCGAGGGTGAACACGTTTAAATGTTTTACTCACGTTGGCTGCAGTGAAGGAGAGCCCACAGATTTTGGAAGCTGGCCCTGTCGGTGGCACTGTATTGTCCTCAAAGCGAGCAAAGAATTTCTTTAGATTGTCTGGGAGCAAGACATCGTGGTCCGCGACGGGGCTGGTTTTCTTTTTGTAATCCGTGATTGACTGTAGACGCTGCCACATACCTCTTGTGTCTGAGCCATTGAATTGCGACTCTACTTTGTCTTTGTACTGACGCTTAGGTTGTTTGATTGCCTTGCGGAGGGAATAGCTACACTGTTTCTATTTGGTCATGTTTCTGGTCGCCTTGCCCTGATTAAAAGCCGTGGTTCGCGCTTTCAGTTTTGCGTGAATGCTGCCTGTGTGGTCTAACAGAGTCTGCATGGGTTCGAATCTGACCCCTGAGACCATGAATTTGTTCCCGCCCTTACCTGTCACTTTCACGCTCCTCCTCCTGTAATTGGTCCAGGGTGCAAGGGCTGAAGTCAAAGTGGGTGCTGGTTAGGTGGACCATCCCGTCCAGGGTGTCGCCCGAGTGGAGCCCATCGGTGCTCAGTCTGGGCAGGACAGAGGAGGGAGTGAGTCCTGGAGAGGAGAGAACAAAATAGGAGGAGAGGTCAGGGGTTGTAAGTAAAAAGTATCTCAGAGTAGGAGTGCTGATCTATGATCAGGTCCCCATTGTCCATGTAATCTTATTTTCGTTGTGATCTAAAAGACAAGACCGATCCTAAATCAGCATTTCTACTCTAAGACACTTGATACATATGACCCCAGAGGGAGGCTCTTACATTAGAACAATCCAAGGTTAATGGGCGAATGTCCCTCTCCAGGTGGATTAATAATGTTCCATTCAATTCTACCAGGGCTTATGTCCTTCTCCAGGTGGATTAATGAAGTTCAATTACATTTACATAAAGTTATATTCTACATCCAACCAGAGCCAACATGGTCCTAAGCAATATGGCGAGGGCTCACGTAAGTTTCTTCATTCTGAAGGTCAAACAAGATCTCCATGGAAGAGAAGTGCGTAAGTCAACAGTTGTCTTATCGTGCGGTGGAACAAGCTCAAGACTAGAGATACGCTATAATCTAAAAGCAGTGCGAAAATAATATCTGCACTACACACAGCAGATGTTTCAAAAAGAAAATAGAGAGGGGTCGTTTCGACAGATCATATGCAGACAAAGCCTAGACGACGTTCTGAAAACAAGGCCTCCCCCCAATTAGGAATAAACAAGAAAAAGCCAAAGAAAGCAATTGTGTTCCAGAAGGCTGGGCCACTGTAAGCCGGGCTAAGCCAGTGTAAAAGAGTCCTGACAACAAAAGGCCAAGGAGAAAACATGTCTGAGAGGAGGGAAGTGGATGACAGAACAAAAGCAAACAGACAACATGGGGAGGAAAGAAAGCGAGGAAGCCAGCTTGGAGGGAAAACATGAAGACAGAAAGAGAGAGCGAGAGAGTGAGAAAAGAGGTATGGATTATACTGAATGAGGTGAGTCCACCCATCAAATATATAGCTAATTGAGTATTCGGAAAAGCTCTAAAGCGCTATATTGTATGACACAATTCTTTACCTTCTATCATTATATGAGAGAAGTGGAGAGGAAAAGGCAGATATGAAGAAACAGTAAGGAGGAAAGGCATAGGTTGGGGGAGAGAGGATGGGTCCTTACCCGAGTCAGAGTCGCGTCCCGTCGGGTCGGAGCCCTGGCTGGCTGGGGCACTGTGGGGGGGCGGTGCGATGTAGGCCAAGGGGTGGGTGGCCGCATCAGAGCCTGGATCGCTGAATTGGCTGCGGGCACGGATGCCGCCTGCCGAGAATTCTGGTTGCTCGAAGACGCTGAGGGCGGGCTGGGAGAGCTGCTTCTGGGGGCCCCGATGCTTGTTCAACTCCATGGCCTTACTGACTGCACACACAGATATAAGCCAAACGAGAGTCAGTAGCTCACACAGCCATGCACAGCCACACTATTTCCAAACCCAGAGCTCAGGGAGAAAGAAGGAGCAGCAGCTATGAAGAGGGAGGGGGCTTGAGACGAACCACAGTGGCTTGGCTGATACAATACAGATATAGATCAACTAGATTGGCCAATTGGTTGAGAACGGCAAAGCAGCATTTCTAAATGGACATCTGATCAAATGAAAAGGAGCAGTATGGAAGTACAGATGTATTTATCTCAATATGAAATCATAATTTAAAAAAAATCATCAATCATCATGATTAAGTGCAATACTTATTATACTTGTAAAAATGTTTTAGTCATGATACATAAATGTCTCCCAAAGCTCTTTGAACATGTAAATGAGTGTGTGTGCAAGTCTAAAATATGTATATTTTTGGAGGGAGCAGCACAACGTAATGGGGAGCTGGCCCACACAACTCCAGACAGGCACTTCCTGTTGCGGAAGTCCACAATCTCCTTACAGAACTGGATGTGAGATGTAATGTGTCTGAGCCTGAACACACCACTAGCTTCTGTCCTCAGTGCAATACCAGGGCTATACATTCTCTTGAACTAAGTTCAAATATCCACACCTGCATACTACTGGTGATGTATTGGACATGCATATTAGGTAAATGCTAGTGTGGATATTGGCACATAGCGATGTGCGTTGTTATTTTTGTATATAAAAAAGTGTCACTACAGAGCCTGTTACACATCTCAAACTAACCATTACCGTTTTTTTTGCGTTCCAAACTGGCACACTAGGAGGGAACTGTTAAGTGTACTACGTCCATTTGTACTCTTCCACACTTACTTGAAGCTGAGTCCACGCGGCTGGGCCGCCGAGGAGGGCCGAGGATGCTGGGAAAGCGAGGCTTCTTCACCTTCTCCTCCCCCTCTTTCTCAGGTTTGATGCTCTTCTGCTCCACCGAACAAAACACATACAAACTGCCCAGTCAGAGAATTTAAAACAGGGTCACTTTCAGTAGGCAAATGTTGTAGAACGTTGAAGATAGACATGTCATGAATAGAGCTGCCGTGATTCCTTATTATACATATTCTACATGTCAATGAGGCATGTTTGTTTTATGCTATTTTTATCTGGAAGTTGCACAATATTGTTCCCTACTGAACGCTACCCTGGAAAGCTGCTAACAAGTGAGACACTATGTCACCAAGTGAGATACTATGTCACCAAGTGAGACACTATGTCACCAAGTGAGACACTATGTCACCAAGTGAGACACTATGTCACCAAGTGAGACACTATGTCACCAAGTGAGACACTATGTCACCATACTTGTTACCAAGAAAAAACTCATACTAAGAAGTAAAATGGTGCCGCGGTGTGAAGAAACTGGATAATTTATGCTACATTAAATTAGAGTTTCTACAAGCTGTAAAAGACCCCGGCATTGTGCTCAAATACATCATTGATACATTAAGCATCAAGTATGTGTGTGTGTGTGTTGTACCTTGATCTTGGGCAGGAAGTTGATGCGGACTCGTTTGGGCTCTAGGCTACGTGGTTCCTTTACTTTCACCCCCAGGTGTTTCATATAGGTGAGGATGACATACTGCATAGTAGTGCTGAAACACAATACACTATTTATATTACCATTAACCCAGTACAGCCCACTTTATCTTAATATAAAATCATTTAAATCATCATATTGATGATATTATTATACTTAGAAAAACAGTTCTGATACATAAATGTCTCCCAAGGCTCTTTGAAAACAGTAATTCTAATAGGACACATGTTATCAATCAATAGAAGCACATGTGAGGAAAATCGAATGAAAAGTTTAGGAAACTGACCAAATCAGTTTTTACTAATCGCCCTATTCCATTCATATTGTCAGAACAGGGTCATGTTAATTAGGGCGTGTAAAGGAAAACATTTTGCAACTAAAAACAAAAATATTTTTTTCACAAGACCAGGTAGTCCCTCCCCACATCGGTCTGTTTTCTACCATTTGGTACTAATGAACACCACCCTGGGACAACTCAAAGTGTGTAGTACCACAGATCTCCAACAGATGGAGGCAGATGACACTTTTTAAACTTGTATTTAACCTTTTATTTAACTAGGCAAGTCATTACGCTATGACGTAATGGCAGACACGATGCGTCCTAAACGGCACCCAATTTGGTAGTGAATAATAGTGTATAATATAGAGAATAGGGTGCCAGTTAGGTTCCTGAATATGTGTCCCATGTCACTTCAACAGCTCTTCTCACAGCATGGATAGAAACAACATGCTGATGGAATTCACATATTAGAAATATGCAGCCACAACATGAGCCATTCCCCAAATAGACCACACAACATTGTGCATGCACGCACGCACACACCATCTGTCCTAGCACAGAGAAGAAGACCCCTTAGTCAGAACAGAACGCCGGTTAGCCATATGGGATATGAACCACTATCATATAATCTGTGTGCTAACTACATGCGACTGAAAATAGTGGAAAGAAATGGTTTAGAGTATTAAACCAGGAGAACATAATTCCAATACGCGTGGACTTCCGATCAGGACTGTATACACAAAGCATCTGATAGTAGGTGTGGTGATCTAGGATCAGGTCCCCCCTGTCAATAAAATAATAAACATCAACCAAAAGGGGAAATGATCTTAGATCAGCGCTCCTACTCTGACAGGTTATGTGAATACAGGCCCAGATAGTGTGGGTGTTTCACCTCGACCTTCACAAGTAATTGAACTCATACACAACCACTGTGTGACCACACACACTCACTTGAATTCATTCAACAATCAACACGCTACTTCCCTAGCAAACGTTCTAAACTCTAGTATGAAAACAGACCTATCCTCGTCAAATTCGGACATTAAGTGGTTAGTTACTTTACCATCAGGGGTCGGCAACAGGTGGCCCGCAGGGAATTTTTGGGGCCCTCAAGCAAAACAGGAAATCTGTATCTCAGGTACGAAATAATCATTTTCAAATACAATCTCTTATTGAGCTTAGTTGTGGTCAATATCGGGTGTACAAATTATTATAATGATGTTGCCTCCCCCCCAACCATCCACTGACAAAAATCTAGTTGCCAACCCCTGCTTTAGATAAAAAATCCCCCCTTACCACTTCTCCTCTTCTGTGGGCTGTGACGTCAGCCTTGAAGAAGAGAAACAAATAATAGGGTTAAGTGACACACACACACACCTGTAAGCAGTTTCACTTCTACTTCAAATATACAAATGTGTAGTCTGCTTGTATAATGGTAATGCAGTTCTATTAGCCCATGTTTAATATCTCAATTAGTCATTATGTGATTCCTCACATCCTATCTCCTCGCCTCCTTCTCAACTGTATTGGAGGAGAAGATCCAAGGTCCCTTTATTCTGACCTTTTTCTCCAATAGGTTTTGAGATGGATGAGAGGAGAGAGGATGTGAAGAATCAAAAGAAAGATTAGTTGAGAAACAGCCCATGACTGGCGAGCTTTCTGGCACAAAATGGCTGCCGTGCATCATCCAGGTGGGTGCTACACATCACGGTATCTCTGTGCATTCAAATTGCCATAGATAAAATACATTTGTGTTCATTGTCCGTAATTTATGCCTGCTCATACCATAACCCCACCGCTGCGATGGGGCATTCTGTTCACAACGTTGACATCAGCAAACCGCTCACCCACACAACACTATACACATGGTCTGCAGTTGTGAGGGGGTGTTACTGCGAAAATTCTCTAAAACAACATTGAAGGTGGCTTATGGTAGAGAAATTATCAATGAATTCTCTGGCAACAGCTTTGGTAGACATTCATGCAGTCAGCATACCAATTGTACGCTCCCTCAGAACTTGAGACATCTGTGGCATGGTGTTGTGTGACAAACCTGCACATTTTAGAGTGGCCTTTTATTGTCCCCAACACAAGGTGCACCTGTGTAATGATCATGTTATTTAATCAGCGTATTGATATGCTACACCTGTCAGGTGTATTGATTATCTTGGCAAAGGAGAAGTGCTCACTAACAGGGAATAAGCTTTTTGTGCATATGGAACAATTCTGGTATCTTTTATTTCAGATTATGAAACCAACACTTTACATGTTGTGTTATTTTTTTTCTCAGTGTAGAATAATGTAGGATCTCTGTGATGCTTAGGTTTTTTTCTGTAATCAAAAAACTCTGAAAGGCCCAAAATATTCACAAGGCAATTTCAGAAGGTCAAAATCTGCATGCGCTTGCACATGTCAAAACATTGGTAACTAGTAGCTACAGTCTATCCCGGAACGGCTTAAACCTTCACACTGGCATCAACACTAAACAGGTGAGTGCAGGTAAGAGAGACAGTCTTGGGAGAGTGAGATGATATCAGTGGTCTTGAAAGTACGAGTGTGTGTCTCTGTCTGTCGTCTGTCTTTGTCTGTCTGTCTGTCTGTCTGTCTGTCTGTCTGTCTGTCTGTCTGTCTGTCTGTCTGTCTGTCTGTCTGTCTGTCTGTCTGTCTGTGTCTGTGTGTTTGGGAGAGAGAGAGCGATAATATCTAACTTGTATCTATCTTAATCCCTGTAATCTGTACAGTTTGGTGTGTTTGAGGCCCAGAGAGTGGAGACACGCAAGCACTCACTGACCTGGAAATAATTCCCAGAAATGGCACGTGTATGTGGTACAATCTTTTCTCCACACACACGGTAACTGGAACAACAGAGTGGTTCCATGTCATTTCAGTAAGCTATGACACCTAGAGACCGCACAGTTATTCTAATATTTTAATATCCCAACAGACGTTAGATTTCAAATAATTGCGAGAGTATTCAGATTTCTTTTTAATCATAAGTCTATTTCAACAAGGAAAAGTATTTGTCTAAATTAAGTATGTGACATTGCTACACACAAGGATATACCATGACATTAGACATTATTAATTTAAAAAAACGTTTCAATTCATTTGTATGATGTGGGCCCCATAAAATGACATAGTAGCCTACACAGGCTTCACATGTTTGTTGTTATTGTCAGCCATTCAAAATGGCACTGTCTACAGTCAGTGGCTCCATGTGTACTAAGCAACGTGTGAGATCTCTAATCAATGCAACATGGAATTACAATTACTTTTTATTTAACCCTTATTTTACCAGGTAGGTTGACTGAAACCACATTCTCATTTACAGCAACGACCTGGGGAATAGTTACAGGGGAGAGGAGGGGGATGAATGAGCCGATTGGAAGCTGGGGATGATTAAGTGGCCTTGATGGTATGAGGGCCAGATTGGGAATTTTAGCCAGGACACCTGGGTTAACACCCCTACTCTTACGAAAAGTGCCATGGGATCTTTAGTGACCTATTTAACATCCCATCCAAAAGACGCCACCCAACACAGGGCAATGTCCCCAATCACTGCCCTGGGGCATTGAGATTTTTTATGTTTTTAGACCAGAGGAAAAAGAGTGCCTCCTTCTGTCCCTCCAACACCACTTCCAGCAGCATCTAGTCTCCAATCCAGGACCAACCCTGCTCAGCTTCAGAAGCAAGCCAGCAGTGGGATGCAGGGTGGTATGCTGCTGGCCAATTACAGTATTAAGTTAGTTAAATGAGATGGAGAAAGCTATAATATAAGGTAAAATAAAATAAATAACTAAAAGAAACTATCAGGTAGGCTGTTGTTTAACAGCCTATCAGGCCAATCTTGATGTGATTGGCCTGACTGAAACATGGCTTAAGCCTGATGAATTTACTGTGTTAAATGAGGCCTCACCTCCTGGTTACAATAGTGACCATATCCCCCATGCATCCCGCAAAGGAGGAGGTGTTGCTAACATTTACGATAGCAAATTTCAATTTACAAAATAAAACTAAGTTTTCATCTTTTGAGCTTCTAGTCATGAAATCTATGCAGCCTACTCAATCACTTTTTATAGCTACTGTTTACAGGTCTCCTGGGCCATATACAGCGTTCCTCATTGAGTTCCCTGAATTCCTATCGTACCTTGTAGTCATAGCAGATAATATTAAACATTTTGGTGATTTTAATATTCACATGGAAAAGTCCACAGACCCACTCCAAAAGGCTTTCGCGGCATCATCGACTCAGTGGGTTTTGTCCAACATGTCTCTGGACCTACTCACTGTCACAGTCATACTCTGGACCTAGTTTTGTCCCATGGAATAAATGTTGTGGATCTTAATGTTTTTCCTCATAATCCTGGACTATCGGACCACCATTTTATTACGTTACGGAGCATCAAAAGTCGTGCTATAAATTCTCAGACAACCCAAAGATTCCATGATGCCCTTCCAGACTCCCTCTGCCTACCCAAGGACGTCAGAGGACAAAAATCAGTTACCCACCTAACTGAGGAACTCAATTGAACCTTGCGCAATACCCTAGATGCAGTTGCAACCCTAAAAACGAAAAACATTTCTCAAAAGAAACTAGCTCCCTGGTATAAAGAAAATACCTGAGCTCTGAAGCAAGCTTCCAGAAAATTGGACCGGAAATGGCGCCACACCAACACTACTGAAAGAGATGCTTCCTGTGCTTGGCCCTCCTATGTTGAACATAATAAATGGCTCTCTATCCACTGGATGTGTACCAAACTCACTAAAAGTGGCAGTAATAAAGCCTCTCTTGAAAAAGCCAAACCTTGACCCAGAAAATATAAAAAACTATCGGCCTATATCGAATCTTCCATTCCTCTCAAAATTTTTAGAGAAGGCTGTTGCGCAGCAACTCACTGCTTTCCTGAAGACAAACAATGTATACGAAATGCTTCAGTCTAGTTTTAGACCCCATCATAGCACTGAGACGGCACTTGTGAAGTGGTAAATGACATTTTAATGGCATCGGACCGAGGCTCTGCATCTGTCCTCGTGCTCCTAGACCTTAGTGCTGCTTTTGATACCATCGATCACCACATTCTTTTGGAGAGATTGGAAACCCAAATTGGTCTACACGGACATGTTCTGGCCTGGTTCAGATCTTATCTGTCGGAAAGATATCAGTTTGTCTCTGTGAATGGTTTGTCCTCTGACAAATCAACTGTAAATTTCGGTGTTCCTCAAGGTTCCGTTTTAGGACCACTATTGTTTTCACTATACATTTTACCTCTTGGGGATGTTATTCGAAAACATAATGTTAACTTTCACTGCTATGCGGATGACACACAGCTGTACATTTCAATGAAACATGGTGAAGCCCCAAAATTGCCCTCACTGGAAGCCTGTGTTTCAGACATAAGGAAGTGGATGGCTGCAAACGTTCTACTATTAAACTCGGACAAAACAGAGATGCTTGTTCTAGGTCCCAAGAAACAAAGAGATCTTCTGTTGAATCTGACAATTAATCTTAATGGTTGTACAGTCGTCTCAAATAAAACTGTGAAGGTCCTCGGCATTACTCTGGACCCTGATCTCTCTTTTGACGAACATATCAAGACTGTTTAAAGTACAACTTATTTCCATCTACATAGCATTGCAAAAATCAGAAACTTTCTGTCCAAAATTGATGCAGAAAAATTAATCCATGCTTTTGTTACTTCTAGGTTAGATTACTGCAATGCTCTACGTTCCGGCTACCTGGATAAAGCACAAAATAAACTTCAGTTAGTGCTAAATACGGCTGCTAGAATCTTAAACTATAACAAAAAAAATGGATAATATTACTCCAGTGCTGGCCTCCCTACAATGGCTTCCTGTTAAGGCAAGGGCTGATTTCAAGGTTTTATTGCTAACCTACAAAGCATTACATGGGCTTGCTTCTACCCTTCTTTCCGATTTGGTCCTGCCGTACATACCTACACATACGCTACAAGACGCAGGCCTCCTAATTGTCCCTCAAATTTATAAGCAAACAGCTGGAGGCAGGGCTTTCTCCTATAGAGCTCAATTTTTATGGAATGGTCTGCCATTCACCCATGTGAGAGACGCAGACTCGGTCTCAACCTTTAAGTCTTTACTGAAGACTAATCTCTTCAGTAGGTCATATGATTGAGTGTAGTCTGGTCCAGGAATGTGAAGGTGAACGGAAAGGCTCTGGAGCAACGACCCGTCCTTGCTGTCTCTGCCTGGCCGGTTCCCCTCTCTCCACTGGGATTCTCTGCCTCTAACCCTATTACAGGGGCTGAGTCACTGGCTTACTGGTGCTCTTCGATGCCGTCCCTAGTAGGGGTGCGTCACTTGAGTGGGTTGAGTCACTGACGTGATCTTCCTGTCTGGGTTGGCGCCCCCCCTTGGGTTGTGCCGTGGCAGAGATCTTTTTGGGCTATACTCGGCCTTGTCTCAGGATGGTAAATTGGTGGTTGAAGATATCCCTCTAGTGGTCTGGGGGCTGTGCTTTGGCAAAGTGGGTGGGGTTATATCCTGCCTGTATGGCCCTGTCTGGGGGTATCATCGGATGGGGCCACAGTGTCTCCTGATCCCTCCTGTCTCAGCCTCCAGTATTTATGCTGCAGTAGTTTATGTGTCGGGGGGCTAGGGTCAGTCTGTTATATCTGGAGTACTTCTCCTGTCCTATCCAGTGTCCTGTGTGAATTTAAGTATGCTCTCTCTAATTCTCTCTTTCTCTCGCTCTTTCTCTCTCTCGGAGGACCTGAGCCCTAGGACCATGCCTCAGGACTACCTGGCATGATAACTCCTTGCTGTCCCCAGTCCACCTGGCCGTGCTGCTGCTCCAGTTTCAACTGTTCTGCCTGTGGCACCTGTCCCAGACCTGCTGTTTTCAACTCTCTAGAGACAGAAGAAGCGGTAGAGATACTCTGAATGATCGGCTATGAAAAGCCAACTGACATTTACTCCTGAGGTGCTGACTTGCTGCACCCTCGACAACTACTGTGATTATTATTATTTGACCATGCTGGTCATGTATGAACATTTGAACATCTTGGCCATGTTCTGTTATAATCTCCACCCGGCACAGCCAGAAGAGGACTGGCCACCCCTCATAGCCTGGTTCCTCTCTAGGTTTCTTCCTAGGTTTTGGCCTTTCTAGGGAGTTTTTCCTAGCCACCGTGCTTCTACACCTGCATTGCTTGCTGTTTGGGGTTTTAGGCTGGGTTTCTGTACAGCACTTTGAGATATCAGCTGATGTACGAAGGGCTATATAAATAAATTTGATTTGATTTGAGGTAAAGTCCCGTCTTATCTCTGCTCGCTGGTCACCATATCTGCAGCCACCCGTAGCACGCGTTCCAGCAGGTATATCTCACTTGTCACCCCCAAAGCCAATTCCTCCTTTGGCCGCCTCTCCTTCCAGCTCTCTGCTGCCAATGACTGGAACAAACTACAAAAATCTCTGAAACTGGGAAAACTTATCTCCCTCACTAGCTTTAAGCACCAGCTATCAGAGCAGCTCACAGATCACTGCACCTGTACATAGCCCATCTATAAATAGCCCAAACAACTACTCCATCCCCTACTGTATTTATTTATTTTGCTCCTTTGCACCCAAGTATTTCTACTTTGCACACTCATCTACTGTCAAATCTACCATTCCAGTGTTTTATTTGCTATATTGTATTTACTTCGCCACCATGGCCTATTTATTGCCTTACCTCCCTTATCTCACCTCATTTGCTCACATTGTATATAGACTTATTTTTCTACTGTATTATTGACTGTATGTTTGTTTTACTCCATGTGTAACTCTGTGTTGTTATATGTGTCGAACTGCTTCGCTTTATCTTGGCCAGGACGCAGTTGTAAATGAGAACTTGTTCTCAACTTAACTACCTGGTTAAATAAAGGTGAAATAAAATAATTATCTGCTCTGTCTGGCCTACATTCTCCTCTTGTATTCTGTATATAACATATTTATTGAAATAGGCTATAGCAAAGAATAGGCAAATTGCTGGGAATGTCACGTGTGTACTTCCCTGTTGTGCGCTGAGACACTCTGTTTTTTTACTGCGCAGTACCAGTCAAGTTCAAATAGGCTAAACCATTGTCTGTCACATCACTTTCTCGTCACCATCGACGATCGCTGTCAATCATTGTCGATACACGATGTTATCATAATATCGCCCAAACGTAGTGTGCATGTATTGCAGGGACTTACAGAACCTCCTCTATCTTGGAGATGATGTGTTCGGCACAGGAGCGTTCTCTCTCCAGCGACACGCGGTCTCTCACCCTCTCTGTGTCCAGCTTAGCCAGCTCCCCTTCTGCGAGGGTCAGACCCATGCTGCGCTTCTGCCTATAGACACACACTCACACACAGATGCACAGACACACGCACACACACATACGCACACACATACGCACACGCACACACACACACAGATCCATACCACATACACAGACACACGCACACACACAGATCCATACCACATACACAGACACACGCACAGACAGATACACATAGGCAGAGAGAAGATTTTGCAATTGTATAATCCATGAGGAAATATGACATCAAAGCATCATTATGTGCACATCATCTTTGAGAAGTGTGAGTTTGTGCACGTGTGGTTGTGGTGTGCGTGTGCGTGTATGGTATGTGTGTGAGACCGTGCGAGTGTGTCTGTGTAGGTATGAGTGTTTCTGTCTGAATGTGTGTCTGTGTACGTATGAGTGTTTCTGTCTGAGTGTGTGTGTGTGTGTGTGTTTGTGTCTGACCTGAAGTCTTCTAGGTTCCTCTGGATGTCTGGTAGCAGTGTGTCCTGTAACAGCTGTATGTAAGGTCTGTGCAGTTCCTCTGGGATCAGCTCAGGTCTCCGCCGCTCTGGGAACACACAACAGCATGTTTGCCAACACACACACACACACACACTCAGTTTGAAGTAGTCTCCCTTTTTTGGAAACATTCTAATCAATTACACTAGACAATACACTACTGCATTGCTAAAACTGTTGCTAAACTAATACAAGACATGAGAGGAGTAAGTAATAACTCACCTAGTTCAGAGGTCATAGACTCAGGCACAGCTACTTTCAGATTCTGCAAGGGGGAAAAAGAGTTCATCCTTCATCCACCACACCAGATAAAGAGTGTACATTTAAAATGATCCTAATTATCTGACAGGAGATTAAAACCCAACAGACAGACTTCTTCCAGCAGAAGCACACCACTTGTGAAGGAACTGTCCAGACACGCTCACAAGATGGTGCTGGGGTTTTAAAAAGTTGGTAGTCAATGCCCCAGACACAGACACACACACTGGTGTCACCTATCTATTCTATACCCGTGTGTGCCCATGTCAAATCCCATTTAAAATATTTTAGTTGAGCCAAAAGTTACAGTCTTCTTTGTGTGTGTGTGTCCCTTTACTTGCGCATATGTGTGTGTGTGTGAATGCATGTGTGCTTGTACATAATGTATGTGCACAAGTGTGTGTCTTACCGCTGCTCGGTCCATAAAGAAAGTATGGAAATCCATGAAGATCCGTCTGGTCTCTTTGGAGTTGGTCTGCTTGTACAGGTCAGCATAAAGGTAGCATAGCTGGGAGAGAATCAGAGCCAGTTAGGTCTAAACTACTGACCAAAGCATTCTGGGGTCAAACCACCAAAGTGCTAAAGAGTAACTGCTGTACCCTAATTAGAAAATATCAGCGTTCATTAGGGGCTGCAAAATGTGCCCACATTTCTGGAAAACCTATGAATTTTGTGACAGTTACAGTAATGTTGCATGCCTAGAGCTCAAGCAGTAGCTACTATGGATGTACTTTATGAATGGTGTGAATGAGTGTAAGAGTATGTGTCTGTTAGGCAGGCATTTTGTTTTGGTGTGTGTCTGTGTGTGGTTGACTTACCAGAGGTGCAGGGTCAAACTGAGAGACCACGTGATGGAGGAAGGCGGCCAAGTGAGCGGGCCGAGACTTGAGCAGCTCTATACTCTGAAAACAACTACACTGACCGTTGATCTGAGAGAGAGAGATCAACAGTCAAGTTGAGTAAGAGAGAGACATTGAGAAAATGAGACAGAAACAGACAGGAGAGAGAGAGAGAGAGAGAGAGAGAGAGAGAGAGAGAGAGAGAGAGAGAGAGAGAGAGAGATACTCAGTCAGCCAATCAGACAAACAGTTGTCTAGCAGTACCTGTTCCTGCTCTGTGTCAAAGTAGTCGTCCTCTGCTCCGATTATCTGGGGGTTGAGACGGGAGAAGGGGCTGCCCACACTGGACTGGAAGTTACAGTTCTGATTCACATACACACACACACACACACACACACAGAGACAAGGTGTTAGTACAATGATGGGACTCACATGCACACACACACTCACGAACTGGGCTATTGCAAACAACAAATATACAGTGTGTGTGTGTGAGTCTCACCAGGTCCGCCGTGTCCTCTGTGTCAGGCGAGGGGCAGGAGTTGAGGCTCTCTCGGGGGGTGGTCTTTGGGCTGTGGCAGGGCGTCTCTCTTTGGCACGGATTCTCAGGGAGGGGACTGGGAGACACCTGACATAAAAAGACCCACACACCAGTCACATATTACCTTTGCCAGTCTCTGATTTTGAACGGGCATCGTGGTATCCAATTTTCTCAAACAAAAGCATTGAGGAAAATAGGACTTGGAATGTCAGTTTCTTCCTGATTTGACTGAATTGAAATGGAAAACACCCCAACCCTGGTTCCAGTGCAATTGTATTCTGTTGAGAATACCAGTTCACATATAATTATTATTATTCAACCATGCTGGTCATTTATGAACATTTGAACATCTTGGCCACGTTCTGTTATAATCTCCACCCGGCACAGCCAGAAGAGGACTGGCCACCCCACATATGCTCTCTCTAATTCTCTCTTTCTTTCTCTCTCTCGGAGGACCTGAGCCCTAGGACCGTGCCCCAGGACTACCTGACATGATGGCTCCTTGCTGTCCCCAGTCCACCTGACTGTGCTGCTGCTCCAGTTTCAACTGTTCTGCCTTATTATTATTCGACCATGCTGGTCATTTATGAACATTTGAACATCTTGGTCATGTTCTGTTATAATCTCTACCCGGCACAGCCAGAAGAGGACTGGCCACCCCACATAGCCCGGTTCCTCTCTAGGTTTCTTCCTAGGTTTTGGCCTTTCTAGGGAGTTTTTCCTAGCCACCGTGCTTTTACACCTGCATTGTTTGCTGTTTGGGGTTTTAGGCTGGGTTTCTGTACAGCACTTTGAGATATCAGCTGATGTACGAAGGGCTATATAAATACATTTGATTTGATTTGATAATTGTCATGGAAGGACAATCTGGTGGTGATAATAACAGACAGGCTAGTTGGCCAGGTTGACTCACAGCGTTATTGGTCCAGGGCCCGTCGCTGCTGCTTTCTCCCTGCGAGGAGGGGGTCTGCTCTCCATCGGCTGCCTCAATGCCCCCCTCCTCCACCTCACCATCCTGGTGGGAGAGGGAGCCATCCTGAAAACACACAGAATCATGTGTGATAGGCCAGACAGTAACTGGGCTGTCCCTTTGAGAGTGTGTGTCCCATGTCAATAAAGCCCTTGACTTGAGAGAGAGAATGACCGTGTGAGAAAGAGAGATAGAGACAGAGACAGAGAGACAGAGACAGTGAGAGAGAGCGAGAGAGATAGAGAGACACAGTGAGCGTGAGAGACAGAGAGAGAGAGCGAGACAGTGAGAGTGAGTGAGTGAGAGACAGTGAGTGAGTGAGAGACAGTGAGTGAGTGAGAGACAGTGAGAGAGAGTGAGAGAAACAATGAGAGAGTGAGAGAAACAATAAGAGAGAGTGAGAGAAACAGTGAGAGCAAGAGAGACTGTGTGTCTATGAGAGAAAGTGTTTATGTGTGCTCCTAAGCTTGATTATTTGAATCAGCTGTGCTATGGCAAAAAAACTAAATGTGCACCCCTTGGGGCCTCGAGGACTGAGTTTGGGAAACCCTGGTATACATACGTATGTGTGTGTATACCTGAGGTGTGCCTGTGGCTTTGCTGAGCTGGCTCTGCAGCAGAGGAATGTGTTTCTTGGCCTCCTGGATATCCTTCAGTAGTTTCTCTGTGGGGTTCCTGCTGTACACTTCCTTCATAGCCTGGACATGACACACAGGACACATTTTAGGAGAGGACACAGGAGGGAGGCTGGGAGGGAGGTGTGTGTGTGTGTGTGCACATGTGTATGTGTACGAGTCTGCGTGCATGTACATTTACATTTACATTTAAGTCATTTAGCAGACGCTCTTATCCAGAGCGACTTACAAATGTCTGTGTATGTGTCCAGTTAGCATGGTCCTAGTTCTATTTCATGGTCAGTCATAGGAGGAAGTGAAACTAAGAGGGTGAGATGCAGTCAGTGTTTGAGTGGTTACCATGGTAGAGTATCTGTTTAGTGGTAAGAATGATTGGCTTCGATGGTACAGGGTCGTATTCATTAGGGCACATGGTAGCAAAACATTTTGTAACAGAACACAAAAACAAACGTTTCTTAATGTTCTGGTTGCCTCTCCCTGTTCAGTTCATTTTCTTCCATTTAGTGCCTGATGAACATGAACCAGAGGAAGAGAAGAAATGGCTCACGAAAGACTTGAGGATTGTGGAAGAACTTGTTCATTTTTGCCCATCCCTCCCTCACCCACCACTGCGACAGGGCTGTGTTCATTCGTCGCAAAACAGAAAACTGCTTGAGTTCTGGGGAGGTACTACCCAAAGACGTTCAATAAGCAACTCTCATCTCACATTCTGTTGCAAAACGTCTTGTTATGGTGTGTCCTAATAAACACGACCCGCAGCTCAGCTACACCACTAAAAGCTACTTTAAAGTTTTGACAGCTAACCTGTTTAGCATTGAAATGGGAGGCAGGCGCTCACACTCCCCATAGAGACAAAGCAGGCATCAATAGAGGCCCCACAGGGGACTTAAACACAAACACACTAATGAGAATTAATTAACTTTGCCTTCATTCAATGATGCCACTGCTATTGTCACGTTTGTCGTATGAAGGAGACCAAGGCGCAGCGTGGTATGCGTACATTCTCTTTATTAAAAGAATGAACACAGAACAAACTAACAAAATAACAAACGAACCGTGACACAATACAATATAGTGCTGACAGGCAACTACACATAGTCAAGATCCCACACCAGAAAGTGGGGAAAAGGCCTGCCTAAATATGATCCCCAATCAGAGACAATGATAAACAGCTGTCTCTGATTGGGAACCATATCAGGCCAACATAGATATACAAAAACCCCTAGACCTACAAAAACCCTAGACTTACAAAAAAAACTAGATTACCCACCCTAGTCACACCCTGACCTAACCAAAATATATAGAAAACAGAGATATCTAATGTCAGGGCGTGACAGCTATGAATGCTGCTAGGAAATGTAGTTTACGAAAGTTCAGTCAATAAGGCTGGTCTGAATGGATCATCACTTTTCATTCATCTAACTCATATAATTCATATAATTCACATCGCTTCCTATCGCACTCATCAGCATAGCAGATATTTACAGGGTACAGCAAAAGAGGAATGGCCACCCTTCAGAGCCTTGTTCCTCTCTAGTTTTCTTCCTAGGTTCCTGTTTCTACATCTGAATTGCTTGCTGTTTGGGGGTTTAGGCTGGGTTTATGTATAAGCACTTTGTAACATCTGCTGATGTAAAAAGGGTTTAATAAATACATTTGATTTGAATTGATTTGATAATGTTACCTCATTTGCTTAGCGTCACATCTCTCCTCCTATACTATTAGCAAGCATTCACCTATTAACTTCAGTCTATGAGCATTGAACACTAAGGTAATTCCACCACAGTTGCTGATTAACCTATGGGCTAACGTGCGCTATTATCACTTTCCTTTTTTTCAACCAATGGGAATGAATCTAGGGGAGTATTTACAGTGAGCTCCAAATGTATTGGGACAGTAACATGTGCTGTTGTTTTGGCTCTGCCCTCCAGCACTTTGGATTTGAAATGATACAATGACTGTGAGGTTAAAGTGCATACTGCCAGCTTTAATTTGAGGGTATTTTTTATCCATATTGAGTGAACCATTGAGGAATTACAGCACTGTTTGTACACAGTCCCCACATTTTAGGGGACCAAAAGTATTGTGACAGATTCACTTATATGTGTATTAAAGTGGTAATAGTTAGGTATTTGGTCCTATAATCACAGCACGCAATGACTACATCAAGCTTGTGACTACAAATTTGTTGGATGCATTTGTTTGCGATTATTCTCTGCCCAATATAAATTAATGGTAAATAATGTATTGTGACATTTTGGAGTCACTTTTATTATATATAAGAATGGAATAGGTTTCTAAACACTTCTACATTAATTTGGAGGCTACCATTATTACAGATGATCCTGAATGAATAGTGAATAATTATGAGTGAGCAAGTTACAGACACACAAATACTATAGCCCCAAGACATGCTAACATCTCACCATTACAATAATAGGGGAGGTTAGCCAAAACAACAGAAAATGTGTCACTGTCCAAATACTTTTGGAGCACACTGTATATGTCAACGCAAACCTTGTGTCTCCCACCACAGTCTTCCAACGACCTTCTACCTCCCCACCACCACTAACTGAAGGTCCGTCATCGGATCCCCATTCTCCCGGGAGGATTCAATGCCAGCTGCCCAGCATAGGGCAACCTGTCCTCACCATCTGGCTCTTAGGAGCTTTCCTCTGAGACGAGGTCTACCTCAAACTATTCAATAAAATTCCATATTGTATTCTGTATTTGTTGTTATTCAGTTAAGCCTGTACTCGATTGAACTGAAGCATTTTGCAAATTAACATAATGAATGTGCAGAAACGTGTAATGACATCATTAAGATAAAGCATTTATGGGTGATCCACTTCAATGATGAGCATTTGATGACAATTTAATGTGTGAATTATTTTAATTTCATCTGGGCCCGTATTCATATAGCGTCTAATAGCAGGAGTGCTGATCTAGGATCAGTTGTACATTTTGATAATGAATAAGATCACATGTACAAGAACCTCATTCTAGATCAGCACTCCTACTTTGTCTGAGATTATTTATGAGTGTAGCTGCATAGAAAAACCTGCATTCACTCTTTCAAATCAAAGAAACAAAGTTCGACTGACTGACTGTCTCATCTCCTCATGTAGAAACCTTCAGAGTATGGTGACACTGTGTTTGTGTGTGTCTTGCCTGTAAATCCTCCTGCTCCTTGGTCAGCATCTTCTGTAAGATGTCCACCTTCTGGCTGTGAAGTGCATTATTCTCCTCCTGAGGGACCAACGCCAAAAATTAATAATAAGAACTTTGTTTGCTTGGGGACTTCACTGACGTGCAGCAGAGGGAGAATGGCAGCTTTGGCATAGGTTTAACTGGAAATAGAGGAAACTAGTGAGAAGAGAAAGTGAAAGAGGCAGAGTGAGTGTGGATACTGAGGTGGGAAGGAGAAGGGGGAGTGAAGAACAGAAGTGGAACTGTGGAGAGAGAGGAGAACGAGGGCAACAGGAAAAACAGAAAGAGAGAGAGAAGACAGAGAGGGGCAGATATAGACAGAGAGGGAGACAGAGGGACCAAGAGAAAAAAAAGATATACAGTACGATTCAAAATTTTGTACACACCTACACATTCAAGGATTTTTCTTTATTTGACTATTTTCTACACTGTAGAATAATAGTGAAGACATCAAAACTATGAAATAACACATATGGAATCATGTAGTAACAAAAAAGTGTTAAACAAATCAAAATAGATGTTGTATTTGGGATACTTAGCTACACTTTGCCTTGATGACAGCTTAGCACACTCTTGGCATTCTCTCAACCAACAGTCTCGAAGGAGTTCCCACATACGCTGAGCACTTGTTGGCTGCTTTTCCTCCACTCTGAGGTCCAACTCATCCCAAACCATTTCAATTGGGTTCAGGTCTGGTGATTGTGGCGGCCAGGTCATCTGATGTAGCACTACACCACATTCCTTCTTGGTCAAATAAACCTTACACAGTCTGGAGGTGTTTTGGGTCATTGTCCTGTTGAAAACAAATGATAGTCCCACTAAGCGCAAACCAGATGGGATGGAGTGTCGCTGCAGAATGCTGTGGTATCTATGCTGGTGAAGTGTGCCTTGCCTTCTAAATAAATCACAGACAGTGTCACCAGTAAAGCACCATCACCCTCCTCCTCCATGCTTCACGGTGGGAACCACACATGCAGAGATCATCCGTTTATCTACTCTGCATCTCACAAAGACACAGCGGTTGGAACCAAAAATCTCAAATTTGGTTTCATCAGACCAAAGGATAGATTTCCACTAAGGTCCATTGCTTGTGTTTCTTGGCCCAATCAAGTCTCTTCTTATTATTGGTGTCCTTTAGTAGTGGTTTCTTTGCAGCAATTCAACCATGAAGGCCTGATTCACACAGTCTCCTCTGAACAGTTGATGTTGAGATGTGTCTGTTACTTGAATTCTGTGAAGCATTTATTTGGGCTGCAATTTCTGAGGCTGGTAACTCTAATGAACTTATCCTCTGCAGCAGAGGTAACTCTGGGTCTTCCTTTCTTGTGGCGGTCCTCATGAGAGAAACTTTCAAAGTTCTTTACCTTTTCTGGATTGACTTAAAGTAATGATGGACTGTCATTTATCTTTGCTTATTGAGATGTTCTTGCCATAATATGGACTTGGTCGTTTACCAAATAGGGCTATCTTCTGTATACCACCCCTACCTTGTCACAACACAACTGATTGGCTCAAATGCATTAAGAAGGAAATAAATTCCACAAATTAACTTTTAACAAGGCACACCTGTTAACTGAAATGCATTCCAGGTCACTACCTCATGAAGCTGGTTGAGAGAATGCCAAGAGTGTTCAAAGCTGTCATCAAGACAAAGGGTGGCTACTTTGAATAATGTCAAATATTAAATATATTTGGATTTGTTTAACACTTTTTTGGTTACTACATGATTCCATATGTGTTATTTAATATATCTTCAATATTTTTCTGCAATGTAGATAATAGTAAAAATAAAGAAAAACCCTGGAATGAGTAGGTGTGTCCAAACTTTTGGCTGGTACTGTATATAAAATGAGAGAGAGAGTGTCTGAAATGGCACCCCACTCCCTATAGAGCACACTACTTATTCTATAGAGTACACACCTTATCCTATAGAGTACACTATTTATTCTATAGAGTACACACCTTATCCTATAGAGTACACTACTTATTCTATAGAGTGGTATACTATATGGTAAATAGGATGCCATTTCAGTTGCAAACAGAGAACCAATTGTCTGTCGTACCCAGAGGGGCAGCGGGGAGGTGATGTGGTCCTGGGGGCTGGTGGAGGAGGTGACGCAGCGCTCCCCTGTTCCCCCCGTTGGTCCAGGAGAGTGGGGCGAGGAGAGGAAAGAGGACAGGTCTCCCCCCTCGCCCTCGGACAGCGAGATCTGGGCCAGCCCCGGGGGCCTCCCCAGCACTGTGAGGGCCACATAGGAGCCCGCTGACACATAGAGACAATAGGGGTCACAGCTCTATTACTTGTATGAGTTTTAATTCTTATTATAAAAAATATATCTTCATGTAATGTCTCTCTCTGTAGCCAACTTTCAACTTATATTGACACACAATGGCTAGCTTATTATACAGTATGGTCAGACTCATGAGATGATAATAAGACATTATACATCCTTATGACAAGTCTTACAATGCATTATAAGCGCATATAGCCTACTACAGGTTGGCTTTAAGAAAGTAAGTCTCTTGAAGAGCCTGTGATTTTTCATGTCTACGAATAATTGGATATAAAACTGTCACTTGAACTTACATTTTATTAGCTTGACGACTTCTACATGGTTTGAATGTGTTACTAAGGTCCCGTTAACCTGCAACAAAAACATAAACTACACCTAAAATCAACGTCATTCAAATTAAATACAACACTTTCTATAAGAGGACAATGTGTTCTGTCTAAAATGTAGCAAAAAATGACAAAAACAATGCAAATGGGAAGCCCCATATTAGTTCATGTTCAACAGGAGCATGTGTACATAACTCTTTCCAAGCCAAGAAACACCTTATTCATTTCTAAATGTTCATTCAAATCAAATACATGTTTTACCAAATGCTTCGTAGACAACAGGTGTAGACTAACAGCTGACTTACAGGTCCGTTTTCAACAATACAGAGTTAAAGATAAGATAAAGAATGTCATAAAAAATAGAAAGTGACACAATGAATAAATATACAGAGAATAACAAATAAAAATATAAAGTAAAAATAACATAGGTATACATAGGGAGTAGAAAATAACATGGCTATATACAGGGAATACAAGTACAGAGTCGATGTGCATGGGTACGAGGTAATTGAGGTAGCTATGTACATATAGGTAGGGGTAAAGTGACTAGGCAGAAGGATAGACAATAGACAGT
Source organism: Oncorhynchus keta (assembly GCF_023373465.1). Classification (NCBI taxonomy): domain Eukaryota; kingdom Metazoa; phylum Chordata; class Actinopteri; order Salmoniformes; family Salmonidae; genus Oncorhynchus; species Oncorhynchus keta. Next base: position 20,945,083 of record NC_068431.1, read on the forward strand.
AGCAGCAGTGCATGTGGCGAGTTTGAAAGTGTGTGTGTGGAGTCAGTATAGTATGCATGTGTGTGCATGTTATGTGTGTTTGGGCGTATGTAATATGTGTGTGCATGTGTGTGAGTCCAGTCTGTGTGCATAGGGTCAATGCAAGAGAGTTAGTGCAAAAAACAGTTAGTGTATGTAGTCCGGGTAGCCATTTGATTAGCTATTTAGCACTCTTGTTTAGAAGTCTTATGGCTTGGGTGTAGAAGCTTGTTGGTTCCAGACTTGGTGCATTGGTACCACATGCTGTGTGTTAGGAGAGAGAACAGTCGGTGGCTTGGGTGGCTTGAGCCTTTGACCATTTTTTCCTGCTTCCTCTGACACCGCCTTGTATAGAGGTCCTGGATAGCAGAGATCTCTTTCCCAGTGATGTACTGGGCCGTACACACTACCCTCCATAGCGCCTTGCGGTCGGACACCAAGCAGTAGCCATATCGAGTGGTGATGCAGACAGTCAAGATGCTCTCAATGGTGTAGCTGTAGAATGTATTGCAGATCTGCCAAATCTTTTCAGCCAACTGAGAGGGAGAGGCATTGTCCTGCCCTCTTCACCACTGTGTTGCTGTGTGTTGACCATGATAGAGTCTTTGTGATGTGGACATCGAGGAACTTGAAGCTCTTGACCCGCTCCACTACAGACCCGTCGATGTGAATGGGGGCGTGCTCGGCCCTCCGTTTCCTGTAGTCCACGATCAGCTCCTTTGTTTTATTGACGTTGAGGGAGAAGTTGTTGTTATTGACCTCCTCCCTATAGGCTGTCTCATCGTCGTCGGTAATCAGGCCTACCAATGTTGGGTTGTCGACAAACTTAATGATAGTGTTGGAGTTGTGCATGTCCATGCAGTCATGGGTGAACAGGGAGTAAAGGAGGGCACTAAGCACATACCCCTGAGAGGCCCCCATGTTGAGGGTCAGCATTGAGGATGTGTTGTTGTCTACCCTCACCACCTGGGGGCAGCCCGTCAGGAAGTCCAGGATCCAGTTAAAGAGGGAGGTGTTCAGTCCCCGGGACCTTAGCTTAGTGGTGTGCTTGGATGGCACTATGGTGTTGAACGCTGAGCTGTAGTCACTGAACAGAATTCTCACATAGGTGTTCCTCTTGTCCAGGTGGGAGAGGGCAGTGTGGATTGCAGTAGAGATTGCGTCCTCTTTGGATCTGTTGGGGCGGTATGCGAATTGGAGTGGCTCCAGGGTGCCTGGGATGATGGTGTTGATGTGAGCCATGACCAGCCTTTCAAGGCATTTCATCTCTACAGATGTGAGTGCTATGGGGAGGCAGTCATTTAGACAGGTTACTTTGGCTTCTTCGGCACAGGGACTATGGTGGTCTACTTGAAACATGTAGGTATTGCGGACTGTGTCAGGGAGAGGTTGAAAATGTCAGTGAAGACACTTGTCAGCTGGTCAGAGCATGCTCTGAGTACATGTCCTGGTAACCCGTCTGGCCCTGCTATGAATCCTAACATCAACACCAACATCAATGCATGACTAATTGAAAATGTTACTGAAGTGAAAGTTTAGATTCACCCCCACAAACTAACAATTCATTTTCTTCACTGACACTATGCACAGCACTAAGCCATCCTGCCCTTTCAAATGACCCATTGGAATGCATTGCCATTATATGGTGTAGCTACTCAGCATCCCAGCAGAGGGCAGTGGTAAAGTATGGAGGGGGCCTAACCCATGACCCACGACCTACTGCAGTAGCCTGTAGGGTTCTCTTGTCTGAGACAGAATTAAGTTTTTCCTAAATACTGATCTTTGGTTTAGCATTTTCCCCGCTAAGGGGCAATCACCAGTTGCTACAGACACACATGATAACATACTCACTATACACACACGTACGCATGGATTTTGTGTTGTCGATATGTGGTAGTAGACTAGTGGCCTGAGGGAACACATGTGTTGTGAAATCTGATGTGAAAGGTAATGCAATGTTTTAATTGTAAAGAACTGCCTTCATTTTACAGGACTAATAGGGATCCATAACAAATACAAATACACACATGTTTGGAATTATAAAATAATTATCTGTACCCATTGATTCTTAAAGAATATAACTTATAAATGGCTCATTAGTTTAACAGTTGTACCTCCATTAGAATCCTAAATAAGCATGTTTTACTCAAATTTTTGTAAAAATAAATAAATAATGTAAACAAAAACTACATAGCTTCAAAACATGGTTAAAACTATATCTTGCATCCATAGCTCTGTATGAATTTGAGAGTGGCTACATTTCTCCAGCCCCATCCCTCAGATTTTTACCAAAACAGAGGCAGGGATCAGGGTTTGTTATTGTTTCAATTGCGGATTGCCCCTTTAAGGTAAGGATTGGGGAGGGGAGACTGATCCTAGAATGGTAACTTGGGAAAACTTCACCCGGAGAGGTGTCTGTTTTAGAGATAGTGGCAGGATGAAGTTGCCCCCTTCACACTGATCTAGTGTCGGTTTTGCATTTTGGTTCAAATGCATGAGGTAAGATTTTTGGGAAAATAAACTGATCCTAGATCTGAGGCTAAGGGTAATCTCAGGAGACGTGGCGGGAGACGTGTTAGAAAACGTAATACACGACTAGCAAAGTCTCCACCCCTCCAAATGAAAACTCTCAGCGAGTTTCGGGCAAATCTATGGGCCAAATGTCCCCTCCCCTTCCAAAATTTGAAAGATGCGAGCACCAGCAAAATCATGATTTGTCCAAATGATCAGAGATTAAAAATCTGAGTACCGAAACAAAGTTCCTCGTTAGTCGTCCCGTCCCACAGTCTGTCGACAGATCAGAACAGGATTCAAATACATATATATATTTGAGCATCTGTTTTTTTATTTTTTTATGTTAGTGTATAAGAGTATTTTCAAATACACAACCAAAAACAAGTACTTTTATTTGAGAATTTGAACAGTTATTTGTAAAAACCAAATAGTCTATAAAACTGTACATGAGAGTATTTTCAAATACTATTTTCAAATACCTGGGTAAAATGCATGAGAGTGTATTTTTAAGTCAGTCTGAAGTTTACATACACCTTTAGCCAAATACATTTAAACTCAGTTTTTCACAATTCCTGACATTTAATCCTAGTAAAAATGCCTTGTTTTTAGGTCAGTTAGGACAACCACTTTATTTGAAGAATGTGAAATCTCAGAATAATAGTAGAGAGAATGATTGATTTCAGTTTTATTTATTTCATCATGTTGTCAGTGGTCAGAAGTTTACATACACTCAATTAGTAATTAGTAGCATTGTCTTTAAACGGTTTAATTTGGGTCAAACGTTTCGGGTAGCCTTCCACAAGCTTCCCACAATAAGTTAGTTGGGTGAATTTTGGCCCATTCCACCTGACAGAGCTGGTGTAACTGAGTCAGGTTTGTAGGCCTCCTTGCTCGCACACGCCTTTTCAGTTCTGCCCACAGATTTTCTATGGGATTGAGGTCAGGTCTTTGTGACGGCCCTCCAATACCTTGTGTCTCCTTCCTGAGCGGTGTGACGGCTGCGTGGTCCCATGGTGTTTATACTTACGTACTATTGTTTGTACAGGATGAACCAGACTTGTGGAGGTCTACAATTTTTTTTCTGTGGTCTTGGCTGATTTATTTTGATTTTCCCATAATGTCAAGCAAAGAGGCACCGAGTTCTAAGGTAGGCCTTGAAATACATCCCCAGGTACACCTCCAATTGACTCAAACGATGTCAATTAGCCTATCAGAAGCTTCTAAAGCCATGACATTTTCTGGAATTTTCCAAGCTGTTTAAATGCACAATCAACTTAGTGTATGTAAACTTCTGACCCACTGGAATTGTGATACAGTGAATTATAAGTGAAATAAAAAGTCTGTAAACAATTGTTGGAAAAATGACTTGTGTCATGCACAAAGTAGATGTCCTAACAGACTTGCCAAAACTACAGTTTGTTAACAAGAAATTTGTGGAGTGGTTGAAAAACGAGTTTCAATGGACTCCAACCTAAGTATATGTAAACTTCCGACTTCAACTGTATGAGTATTTTCAAATACTTTCCTAGTATTTTTCCAAATTAATTACAAGTATTCAACTACTTGTCTTTACAAATAAAATATATCTGAATACTTATTTCGAATGTACCGTATGCGAAAGCAATTCAGATATTTTACATTGTATTTGAACCCAGGTCTGGGACAGATGCTACTGCCATTTATGTTACATGCATCTGTCCACGAGAGATTAGGCTATGGGCAATGTCTAGGAAGAGTGTTATGGGCCCCAGAGAGGGAATGAGCCTCACCTTGATGATCCTATCACCCGTCTGGACACCCGCTCGCATGGCAGCGCCATCTGCGGAAGAGGACAGGACAGGCAAAGGGAGTGAGAATGATAAAAGGTTAATGATATTACTGTATCTGACTGTATTGTGACACCTCCAGATATAAATCCAATATATTGTATCCTTGCCTTGGGTATCAAGACTGCATGAATATATATTTACATTGTGCTATGCTCCCAATTGAACATATTGTGCTAACATCAAAGGTTTCCACCTCCAAGATATACAATTAAATTACCTTGACATATAATAAATATACAGTTGAAGTCGGAAGTTTACATGCACCGTAGCCAAATACATTTAAACTCAGTTTTGCACAATTCCTGACATTTAATCCTAGTAAAAATTCCCTGTTTTAGGTCAGTTAGGAGGACCACATTATTTTAAGAATGTGAAATGTCAGAATAATAGTAGAGAGAATGATTTATTTCAGCTTTTATTTCTTTCATTACATTCGCAGTGGGTCAGATGTTTACATACACTCAATTAGTATTTGGTAGCATTGCCTTTAAATTATTTAACTTGGGTCAAATGTTTTAGGTAGCCTTCCACAAGCTTCCCACAATAAGTTGGGTGAATTCTGGCTCAATCCTCCTGACAGGCCAAACAGTTATACTTTTGTTTCACCAGACCAGAGGACATTTCTCCAAAAAGTACGATCTTTGTCCCCATGTGCAGTTGCAAACCGTAGTCTGGCTTTTTTATGGCGGTTTTGGAGCAGTTTTACTGTGGATATAGATATTTTTATACCCGTTTCCTCCAGCATCTTCACAAGGTTCTTTGCTGTTGGTCTGGGATTGATTTGCACTTTTTGCACCAAAGTGCGTTCATCTCTAGGAGACAGAACACGTCTCCTTCCTGAGTGGTGTGACGGCTGCGTGGTTCCATGGTGTTTATACTTACGTACTAATGTTTGTACAGATGAGCGTGGTACCTTCAGGCGTTTGGAAATTGCTCCCAAAGATGAACCAGACTTGAGGAGGTCTACAAATTTTTCCTGAGGCCTTGGCTGATTTCTTTTAATTTTCCCATGATGTCAAGCAAAGAGGCACTAGGTTTGAAGGTAGGCCTTGAAATACACCTCCATTTGACTCAAAGGATGTCAATTAGCCTATTAACTTAGTGTATGTAAACTTCTGACCCACTGGAATTGTGAGACAGTGATTTATAAGTTAAATAATCTGTGAACAATTGTTTGGAAAATTACTTGTCATGCACAAAGTAGATGTCCTAACCGACTTGCCAAAACTGTAGTTTGTTAACATGAAATGGTTGAAAAACGAGTTTTAATGACTCCAACCTAAGTGTATGTAAACTTCCGACTTCAACTGTACATATATTTTCATATGGGTGGCCCCAGTGGGAATCGCACCAGTGAACCTGCTGTTGCAAGCACCATGCTTTACCAATTAAGCCACACCATACCTCATCATAATTGAATTGACTAAGGAACAGGAAGGTGTAGATTAGAATAGGATGGAAAAGGCCTTACCCTCTTTGACCAACTGCACAAATACAGGGTTGTCTCCGCTCACCGTCAACCCGAAGCCGTTCTCATCTTTCTGGATGATCACACAACGCTGGACAAGCCCTACACATAGACAGACAGAAGAGAAAGAAATATTGTGTTACACACCATCACACACACAAACAACACACAGACATACACTCGGGCTGGCACAGTTAGAGGAATCAAGGACGGTGAGTTGGGACAGGGTGTGCGTGATGGGGCACAATATGCAATGTGGGTGTCAAACTGTTTTCCTATATACAGGTATAAGGCAATGTGTCTCCTTGGTGATGGAGACACTCACTCAATAGATCAGGTCTGTTTTGTGGCTAGTCGTTGTTATAAAATGATGATGATGAAACATGGTCCTTCTGTAGCTCAGTTGGTAGAGCATGGCGCTTGTAACGCCAGGGTAGTGGGTTCGATTCCCGGGACCACCCATACGTAGAATGTATGCACACATGACTGTAAGTCGCTTTGGATAAAAGCGTCTGCTAAATGGCATATATAATGAGGCTTTTGAAGCTTCTATTGAGTGGCAGCAATGAATGATTGATACCTCAAGGGTATTACCTGGTTTCAAATACTTAATACTACCCAGTTGTGAAAGTACTTCACTCTCTTCTTCAAAAACCTTTAATAGATGGATGCATTTTGTTAAAGGGATAGTTCTGAAAAATTGCCTATTAGATATTTGTTCCCTGAACTTGAAGGCAGTCTATGCACAAAAGAGACAAACAAAAGTATAGTGTGGATTGCAATCACTCCTTGTCCATAGACTGCTTTCAAGATAAGGTAACAAATATCGAAATAGTTTTGCTAAACTATCCCTTTAATATCCGTATGATGCTCTGATAGGCTGTTGTAAATAATGGCATAACACATGACCCTCTAGGAACCCAGTTTGATGCTCACATAAAGACATGTTGTTTGTGGAACATTGATATCAGGACACAAGTGGCAACAGCACCCTCTGTCATGTTTGTTTGAACACAGATTGTGAGTTGTTTGACTTTCAAATAGAGAGAGACACACGGATTCACATTCGTAGATTGACATTGATTCACCACACCAGTAAACTTGCAGATGAGTTTCACTAACACTATAGTTCATCCAAAACCATATCATCATTATAAACAGCGAGTGCATACTGTAAACAAAGCCAAACGAAAAAGCAGATTAAACCAGTAGTCCAGGTTGCAGGTAGCCTCTCGTACGAACCATCCTGATCTCGCAAGCTTACATTCTGATTCGTTATCTGTGAAGCAAAACAGAATGTAAGCTCTCAAGATCAGGATGGTTCATACGAGGCTAGGTTGCAGGAGGTACAGTAAGAAATTGTGCACTGTCAAATAATGGCTAATGTTGCAACCCAGCAACAGATGTAATCATCAACGTATTACTCAAATTATTGCAAATGTGTGAGAAAATGTGGTGCTGTCTCACTTTGAAGCACTTTAATGGACAGTTCAGCCACAGTTTTTATTCACATATTTGTTTCCTTACCTTGGAACAAGGAGACTGCAGTCATTGCTTTGGTTTTGTTAAACTAGACACTGACACTAACTGATATTATACAGCATTTTTCTCAACATAGAAAAGTCATGGATGGGCTGTACAAGTTTTTTTCAGGCCGGCTTATTTTGGAAAATACTTTTTGGGATGGAAAATGGTTTTCAGTGTAAACTTAATATAACGTATGTAGAAAACATATTGGACCTACATATTTTTAAATAAGATATATATATTTTTAACTAACAATCACCAAAATAAAAGCAAAACAGTCAGGGAGAATCTACAATTGTAGAAAATGATGCATTCAGGAGTATTTTTGTCATGACATGGGGCCCCCATTGACTTTGTTAAGTCACTCAGATGGCATAAGATCAAAGCATAAGCCATAGCAAAATCTGTAGAATTGCAGGAAATTCGCTTTAAAACAGCAACATTTTGTCTCTGCGAGCAAGAGGAGGGCCTCCAAAAAAAGGGGTCGATGACCTTGCTAATGGCCCAGGCCCACTGCCACACCCCAGCCAAACCCCTCACCTAAGCCCCATTTCAATGCAGAAAAAAATCCTGCTGTTTTGGCAATTTTATAGCCAAAAAACTAAGTAAATTCAATGTCATGCCAAAATCACATCAAAGTCACTTCAAAGTTATTGGGCTACACAATCCCTTTAAAAAATGATCTGGGAATGAAAATGAAAGCATGCTAACCGGGGGACATTGATTTACATTGTTTTTTTGGTTAGAAAATTATAACATTAACAGTTAGGGGCAGTAGCTAGCTTCACAACACCAAAGCATGGATTTCAGTCTTTCCAACCTTGAAAATGTAAATAAATAGGTAATTCGGCTGAACTCTCCCCTCAACATCTGGTAGCATTCCGTCATCAACCCAAACATCTTCCTTCTCGCTGTTCTGGCCAGGTAACACTAAAACATCCAGACAATGTTTCTCAACACTGTGGGAAAGTTCACTGCCAGGGCAATGAGAGGCAATGGTTCAATAAAGATGAAATAAAAGGAGAACGAAGGGGTGTAGGACTCGTGTTAGTACGTGTTAGTATGTTAGTGAACAACATGGCAGAAGAACTGGGGACGTCGCAAAACAAAACAGCCCCCACACACGAACGGGGTGCATCTCAATAGTCTAAAACGGCAACTTCCACTTGACTCCCTTTGTTTGCACTGAACTTAACAGGTGGGATAGGTGCTATTATGGTGAAAAAAAAGCCTAGTGCTAGTGAATCGGGTTTTCACCTGTCCACTGTCCTGTTCCCTCAGATCAAATGAAGGAGAGGAGACAAGAAAAAGATAACACTTAGAGACTTTTGAGACACAGCCATTAAGACCATCTTACCACAGGGTTCGGAGGGGCTTCCCTCGGCTACTACACAGCCAGACAGCTGCACAGGCACGTCTAGTACAGCACGACACAGTTCACATGGTAACGTAAAAACACAACCAGGACACACAGAGGAGAAAACAGAGCAAAAGACAAGAAAATCTAAAACATTGGGAGGAGAAAAAAACATGGCAAAAAAAAGAGTGAATCTTCATGTACCAGTGTGACTATACACCTTACCTTACAGTGTGTGAGCAGTCAGTCTGAATTCTGTTGCAATTAGTAATTGTTTTATTGAATGCATGTACAATACCAGTCAAAAGTTTGGACACACCTACTCTTTGAAGCGTTTTTCTTTATTTTTACTATTTTCTACATTGTAGAATAATAGTGAAGACATCAAAACTATGAAGTAACACATATGGAATCATGTAGTAACCAAAAAAGTGTTATTTTATATTTGAGATTCTTCAAAGTAGTCAACCTTTGCCTTGATGACAGCTTTGCACACTCTTGGCATTCTCTCAACCAGCTTCATGAGGTAATCACCTGGAATGCATTTCAATTAACAGGTGTGCCTTGTTAAAAGCTCATTTGTGGAAATTATTTCCTTCTTAATGCGTTTGAGCCAATCAGTTGTGTTGTGACAAGGTAGGGGTGGTATACAGAGCATAGCCCTATTTGGTAAAAGACCAAGTCCATATTATGGCAAGAACAGCTCAAATAAGTGAAGAGATATGACAGTCCATCATTGCTTTAAGACATGAAGGTCAGTCAATCAAGAAAATGTCAAGAACTTGAAGAAAGTTTCTTCAAGTACAGTAGCATAAACCATCAAGCGCTATGATGAAACTGGCTCTCATGAGGACCGTCACAGGAAAGGAAGACCCAGAATTACCTCTGCTGCAGAGGATAAGTTCATTAGAGTTAACTGCACCTCAGATTGCAGCCCAAATAAATGCTTCACAGAGTTCAAGTAACAGACACATCTGAGGAGACTGTGTGAATCAGGCCTTCATGGTCGATTTGCTGCAAAGAAACCACTACTAAAGGACCCCAATAATAAGAAGAGATTTGCTTGGGCCAAGAAACACGAGCAATGGACATTAAACCGGTGGAAATCTATCTTTGAGTCTGATGAGTCCAAATATACGATTTTTGGTTCGAACCACCATGTCTTTTCGAGATGCAGAGTATGTGAACGGATGATCTCAGCATGTGTGGTTCCCACCGTGAAGCATGGAGGAGGAGGTGTGATGGTGTGTGTGCGCTTTGCTGGTGACACTGTCTGTGATTTATTTAGAATTCAAGGCACACTTAACCAGCATGGCTACCACAGCATTCTACAGTGACACGCCATCCCATCTGGTTTGCGCTTAGTGGGACTATCATTTGTTTTTCAACAAGATAATGACCCAAAACACACCTCCAGGCTGTGTAAGGTCTATTTTACCAAGCAGGGGAGTGATGGTGCTGCATCAGATGACGTGGCCTCCACAATCACCCAACCTCAACCCAATTGAGATGGTTTGGGATGAGTTGGACCTCAGAGTGAAGGAAAAGCATCCAACAAGTGCTCAGCATATGTGGGAACTCCTTCAAAACTGTCGGAAAATAATTCCAGTTGAAGCAGGTTGAGAGAATGCCAGGAGTGTGCAAAGCTGTCATCAAGGCAAAGTGTGGCTACTTTGAAGAATCTAAAATATATTTTGATTTGTTTAACACTTTTTTGGTTACTACATGATTCCATATGTGTTATTTCATAGTTTTGATGCCTTCACTAGTATTATACAATGTAGAAAATAGTAAAATAAAGAAAAACCCTTGAATGAGTAGGTGTGTCCTAACTTTTGACTGGTACTGTATGTATTTATGTATGGACATGTAGATAACGCTTCATTGAAAACAACTAAACTGAAATAAAGGTAACTGAGGTTAAGAATGATTTTTAAAAAGCAGAATAAAAAAAAGAAGTATTCTGAGGAAAGCCAAGCCTAAAATGGCTCTCAGACAAATAAAATGAAGGCATAAAGATACATGTTTCTTAACTTTCTTTGTATCAGCGACCAGCAAGCCATGTTCTTTCCTCCTTGCGGGACAGTTTACATTAAAACGAACTCTTTAGAACTCCCAGATTAAAGTCTCAGAGACCGGGCAGCATATCATGGACCAGCACAGGTTGAGCTATTGAACGATTGTTTCTTAACCTGTGAGATATACACTACATGACCAAAAGTATGTGGACACTTGTTCACCAAACATTTCTATTCCAAAATCATGGGCATTAATACGTAGTTGGTCTCCTATTTGCTGCTATAACAGCCTCCCCTCTTCTGGGAAGGCTTTCAAATAGAAGTTAGAACATTGCTGTATATATACAGTGCATTCGGAAAGTATTCACACCCCTTCACTTTTTCCACATTTTATTATGTTACAACCTTATTCTAAAATGGATTAAATCGTTTTTCTCCCTCATATCCCATAATGACAATGCAAAAATAGGTTTGTAGAAAAAAAAACTATCACATTTACATAAGTATTCCGACCCCTTTCTCAGTACTTTGTTGAAGCACCTTTGGCAGCAATTACAGCCTCGGGTCTTCTTAGGTATGACGCTACAAGCTTGGCACACCTGTATTTGGGGAGTTTCTCCCATTCTTCTCTGCAGATCCTCTCAAGCTCAGTCAGGTTGGATGAGGAGTGTCGCTGCACAGCTATTTTCAGGTCTCTCCAGAGATGTTTGATCTGGTTCAAATCCGGGCTCTGGCTGGGCCCCTCAAGGACATTCAGAGACGTGTCCTGAAGCCACTTCTACGTTGTCTTGGCTGTGTGCTTAGAGTCATTGTCCTGTTGGAAGGTGAACCTTTGTCCCAGTCTGAGGTCCTGACCGCTCTGGAGCAGGTTTTCATCAAGGATCTCTCTGTACTTTGCTCCGTTCATCTTTCCCTCGATCTTGACTAGTCTCCCAGTTACTGCTGCTGAAAAACATCCCCACAGCATGATGCTGCCACCACCATGCTTCACTGTAGGAATGGTGCCAGGTTTCCTCCAGATGTGATGCTTGGCATTCAGGCCAAATAGTTCAATCTTGGTTTCATCAGACCAGAGGATCTTGTTTATCATGGTCTGAGAGCGCTTTAGGTGCCTTTTGGCAAACTCCAAGCGGACTGTTACTGAGGAGTGGCTTCCGTCTGGCCACTCTACCATAAAGGCTTGATTGGAGGAGGGCTGCAGAGATGGTTGTCCTTCTGGAAGGTCCTCCCATCTTCACAAAGGAACTCTGGAGCTCTGTCAGAGTGACCATCAGGTTCTTGATCACCTCCCTGACCAAGGCCCTTCTCACCCGATTGCTAACTTTGGCCGGGCAGCCAGCTCTAGGGAGAGTTTTGGTGGTTCCAAACTTCTTCCATTTAAGAATGAGGGAGGCCACTGTGGGGACCTTTTTGGGGACCTTCAATGCTGCAGACATTTTTTGGTACCCTTCCCCAGGCTGGTGCCTCGACACAATCCTGTCATCAACCTCACGGCTTGGTTTTTGCTCTGACATGCACTGTCAACTGTGGGACCTTACATAGACAGGTGCATGCCTTTCCAAATCATGTCCAATCAATTGAATTTACCACAGGTGGACTCCAATCAAGTTGTAGAAACATCTCAAGGATGATCAATGGAAACAGGATGCACCTGAGCTCAATTTTGAGTCTCATAGCAAAGGGCCTGAAAACGTATAAGGTATCTGTTTTACATTTTTTATACATTTGCAAAAATATCTAAAAAACAGTTTTCGCTTTGTCATTATGAAGTATTTTGTGTAGATTGATGAGAATATTCAATTTTATAATAAGGCTGAAACCGAACAAAATTTGGAAAAAGTCGAGGAGTCTGAATACTTTCCAAACGCACTGTACCTCCTCTCTATAGGCTGATTCGTCACTGTTGTTTATCAGGCCTACAACTAGGGCTGGGCGATATGGCCTAAAAATCAAACTTATGGCCAATGCACGATAAATATGTTGATAAAAACTAAAAAAGGTTAAATAACAATTGTTGCGCAATTAAAGATCAATTCACTGCATTTCAAACAGTCAGGAATAATATAATGAATTCAAAGCTTGTAAAATTATACCTAAGCTAAATATAAGTCTTCCACAAACATAAGACCCACTCATCATTTCATTATTTTATCAAAATAGTTTAACCTGCTTTTTTGCAATTGTCACTGATCTGGCTTTCAAGTCAGTCTACCAAAATGTCCTTTTTGTTACAAATTAACCATGCACAATGCAGTGCAAATCCACTAATAATGCCCAACATCTGGTAAGTGTCACGTTCTGACCATAGTTCTGTTATTTTATTCTTTGTTTTAGTATGGCCAGGGCGTGAGTTGGGGTGTCTATGTTTGTTTTTCTATGTTTGGTTTCTGTTTTCGGCCTAGTATGGTTCTCAATCAGAGGCAGGTGTCGTTAGTTGTCTCTGATTGAGAATCATACTTAGGTAGCCTGGGTTTCACTTTTGGTTTGTGGGTGTTTGTTTCCGTGTGAGTGTTTTGGCCACACGGTACTGTTTCGGTTTTCGTTCGTTCGTTTGTTCGTTCGTTTGTTCACTTTATTGTTTTATATTTCAGTGTTCAGTTCGTTTCTTTAAATATTACATCAAGAACACTTACCACGCTGCGCTTTGGTCCAATCCTTCTTCCACCTCTGATTGACGTTACAGTAAGAGGCATTACAGAAAATTAACACAGGTTTTTAAATATTTGCATTCTGTAAAGGCTTCCTTCTTTTCACTCTGTCAATTAAATTAGTATTGTGGAGTAACTACAATGTTGATGATCCATCCTCAGATTTCTCCTATTACAGCCCTTAAACTCTGTAACTGTTTTAAAGTCACCATTGGCCTCATGGTGAAATCCCTGAGCGGTTTCTTCCTCTCCGGCAACTGAGTTAGGAAGGATGACCGTATCTGTGTATGCTCATTGCACATTCACAAAACACAGACTAGACCGCTAGCACCCTACAGTAAAATTGGAGGGATTTTGGTGCTGTGTCTGTCTGAAGAGTAGACTACCTCATCACATGACTGGGGCTCAAAGCGCACTATTAACCAGTGTGTGTGTGTGTGTGTGTGTGTGTGTGTGTGTGTTTCATCCTCAGACTCCAACAGCCATGATGTGTGTGCGAGTGTGAAAGTATTATTGTGACTGTGTGTGTTTGAATGTGTGTATGTACATGTGTGTGTGTTTGTGTTTCATCCTGCTGCCGCTCCTGTTTCCCCAGCCTAACAGAAGATAAGCATCAGCCTGGTGCTGGCTGTTAATCTGGCTGTCAGCTGGGGAGCCACGGTGCTCCCATTTGACCCCCCCACCCCAGACCAAACATTAACCCCTAGTCTCCAGAGTGGACCTTTAATAACAGGGTCCTTATTCATTAGGTATCAAATGAAAAAAAAGAGGGAGGGAGTACGTGAACATGGCCAATAAGAAACGATTGTTTTTTTTGCAAAACATTTTCCGTTCCCAGGGTCGTATACATTAGTGCACAGCGTAGCAAACCGTTTTGCAACGGAAAACAAAAACGAACGTTTCCTATTGACACGTCCAGGTAGTCCCGTCCTGCTTCGGTTTGTTGTCTTCCGTTTGGTGTCTTGTAGCTCCCTCCTAGGCTATAGCATGTCATCGCAGCATTTATCACATCGACACGCTGCATAATTTACATTCAATTATCTAATGTGTGTGAGTGAGTGAAGCGGAGTGCTACCTACACTACAACAGGATCAATGACACGTTTACAGTCTGAAAGGGTCTAATAACAGTGATTGGCTTGAGCTTATATCAGACAATACAGTAACAGTGAGAGTTTCTTTTCATTTTGAAACAACCCCAATGTGCATTAATGGTCGCTATGAAGTTAGGATTCGCCACTAACAGAAACTCTTTCCACTCCATTCCACTACTTAAGGAGCTGTTAATTACTATTCCCATATAATTTTGTTTATTTGGTCAGTAGCTAATATTGTGTCAAATGATTATTACAGTTATCACCAGTAACTGACCGACAGTAATACACTGCACCAACCAAGTGGAAAATTAGATTAGACATTGAAATGGATTGAGGTGTGTATTATATTTTGTGCTTACGCAGTTTGTTCAATGAGTGTATGTTGCAAGTGTGTGCAAGTCCTGTTTTCTTTTTGTTTGTGTGTGCAGGACCTATGTTGTTTGTGTGTGTGTGTATGCTTGTGCGTGCGCACTTACCTGTAGGGTCAAACTCATGCACAGGTGGGACTGTGTTTTTGTCACTTTTGGGTTTCTTGTCTGGGGGGTGGTCCTTGCTGAGAATGCTAGGGGTCCTGGGAACACACAAACACAGATGGCATGGTGAGAAACACACACACACACACACACACACACACACACACACACACACACACACACACACACACACACACACACACACACACACACACACACACACACACACACACACACACACACACACACACACACACACACACAGGACACCAGATTTTGCACGTCTGTGCAGGTTTTTAACCAGGCTTTTAAATTTCAATATTGGTGAAAAATGTATACTTAAAATGTCACTCTATTCATGGAACGACCCCATTATATTATACTTTTAATATTATCTGTTACAATACTCTCTCAGACATACTGTATATTAGACACCTGGGACTTAGACCCTTTACCAGACGAAATAGAGAGCCAAATCCCTGCGGCTTAGGAGGAAGACTGCACCATCTGATTCTAGATACGTGAGGTGTCATCTTAACATGCTTATCAGGGTGTCAGGCACGGTATGGTGTCCAAAAGCCTCATAATATCAGACTAAATCAACTCAAATACAGGGCAGCATCTGAAATGGAACCCTATTCCTTATTTAATACAATACTTTTAACCAGGGCCAGGTCAAAAATAGTACACTAAATAGTGAATAGGGTTCCATTTAGGACGCATACCAGGTGACCCAACTCTTCGGGGCATATCATTTATTTTGTGGTAAGACATTCTAGTTTTTGGTTCATCTTGAGGTCATTATTGTAGTCCTTTGTGATTGACAATGTAGACAAAGATTTGCGAAGCAAGGAAAAAACTCTGACCTGGTTGCTTTTTTGGAAAACCTGTGAAAACAAAGACGAGAAAGGATTAGAATACTATTATACTATTTGTCATTGGTAAAGCCCTGTTCTAAGTGTACAGTGCCTTCATACCCCTTAACTTATTCCACATTTTGTTGTGTTACAGCCTGAACTCCAAATGGATTAAATATACTTTTTTTCTTAACCATCTACACACAATACCCCTTAATGACAATGTGAAAACATGTTTTTAGACATTTTAGCAAATTTATTGAAAAAGAAATACAGAAATATCTCATTTACATTAGTATTCACACCCCTGAGTCAATACATGTTAGAATCACCATCAGACAGCCATTTTCTTTCCATAGATTTTCAAGACGATTTAAGTCAAAACTGTAACTAGGCCACTCCAGAACATTCAATGTCATCTTGGTAAGCAACTCCAGTGTAGATTTGGCCATGTGTTTTAGATTATTGTCCTGCTGAAATGTGAATTTGTCTCATAGTTAGCAGGTTAGCAGGTTTTCCTCTACTTAGTTCTATTCCATTTCTTTTCATCCTAAAAAAATCTTCCTAGTCCTCGCCGATGACAAGCATACCCATAACATGATTCAGCCGCCACCATGCTTGAAAAAAATGAAGACTGGTACTCAGTGATGTGTTGTGTTGAATTTGCCCCAAACATAATGCTTTGCATTCATTAAATAAAGTACATTTTACTTTAGTGCCTTATTGCAAGCAGGATGCATGTTTTTTTGTTTTTTTTTCACTCTGTCATTTAAGTTATTATTGTGGAGTAACTACAATGTTGTTGACCCATCATTTTTCCTATCACACCCATTAAACTCTGTAACTGTTTTAAAGTTACCATTGGCCTCATGGGGAAATCCCTGAGCGTTTTCCTTCCTCTCTGGCAACTGAGTTAGGAAGGACATCTGCATCTTTATAGTGACTACTGTAGGTGTATTGACACAGTGCACCATCCAAAGTGTAATTAATAACTTATTTGCTTGGCATTGGAAAACCTCCCTGGCCTTTGTGGTTGATCTGTGTTTGAAATGCACTGCTCGACTGAGGGACCATACAGTTAATTGTATGTGCGGGGAACAGAGACGAGGTAGTCATTCAAGAATCATGTTAAACACTATTATTGTACACAGAGTGAGTCCATACAACTTATTATGTGACTTGTTAAGCACATTTTTACTCCTGAACTTATTTAGGCTTGCCATAACAAAGGGGTTGAATACTTATTGATTCAATACATTTTCGTTTGTTAATTTTTAAACATTTCTAAAAACCTAATTCCACTTTGACATTCAGAATAATTTTTTCAACACAGGTTCAATTTCACAAACTGTATGGAATTGGACCCCTGTGAGGTAAAATGTATTGTAGCTCTATGTAAGGTTCTGTATTTATTTTCATAGTCAATCTTTGTGTTCTGTTTCATTGTGTTCTTGAACGTAGCTCGGGCTTTCATTTTTGTTAATTGATTTCACCTGTGTTAGTTACTCACCTGGTCTCACCAGCTCCTTTTTAGTTCAGTTCATTCTGTTTGTACCTTTGAGGTATTGTTGGTTTTGACTCTACTAAGCCTTCTCCTAGCTCGTTTGTGAGAACCAGCTATAGCCGTCAGTCCTCGTTTTGATTCACCTGCCTGTTTTCCTGCCTGTGACCATGATTCCTGCCTTCTTCGATAAACACCTCCCGCTCTGCGAGTAAATATACACCTTTTTCTCCCTGAGTATTCATTATACTCCAGAAGTGTTAATTCAAGCAAAAAGTTTATTGTTCTAGCAAAAATAGTCTGGTTTCCCAGGCCTGTACCTAGATTAAAACACATTGAAGAGAGAATCTATTGAAAGTGCTTTTTGGTCCAGGAATATTCTTAATCTGGGTATCTGAAACCAGCTCCATGTTCAACCTTATATTCTCCATTTGCTACCATGTTTGTATTGTCATTGCATGCTACGTCAAGAAAATGACACTAGAAACATACATTTTATTAAAAGATAAGTATATAAATCAACAGTTCCGGGATAACATTTACATTTAAGTCATTTAGCAGACGCTCTTATCCAGAGCGACTTACAAATTCATTATGATCTAAAAGACTAAACTGATCCTAGATCAGCACTCCTACTCTGAGGCGCTTAATGAAAACATGCACTGGTCTTCCTTGTCATTTGCATGTTTCTGTGTACTGAGTGACATCATCAGTCAGAGACAGCCAGCTTCTAACCCCCCCACCTCTAAACCCACCTTGCCGTCTGTCTCATGACATGCTGCTAGCCAGTAGACTGCACTATCATAGGTACATCTTTCATCATCTGCTTACACATCACAGGATCACAACCACCACCATTACTCGAAGGGACCAGAAATGATGGAACACCAGACCCACTTGAATTAATTTCATAATCAAAAGGGCGGTGGTGTGGCGATACCAACATAAGCCCCATGTCCTCAGGCACTTTCTTGGTCCAAGTTGTTCCACTGGTTGGCATATCAAACATGCAGATCCCTACCCAGATGCCTAAGTCTGAGAGATAGGAGGTGGCTGGGTTGTTCATATAAATAGCACAGGCCCCTCTATCTCCACCTCCTCCCTTCTTCCGCGGGTGGTTTTTGCTTTTGTTGCTGTTCCTTCCCTCAGACAATGGGGCCTGCACTTTGAACAATGGCGCTCACGTCAAAGCCAGCTTACTACATTGCAGCATTGTGGGACAGATTCCCGGAAACAGAGAGCGCTTCTGGCAGGCCTCCCATTTCCTGAATGTGGGAGAAGGGGGGATGAGAGGGGAGATTGGAGAGGAAAAGAGGAGGGGGATGAGTGGGAGTGGGTATCTTTCAAAGAAGGCAGGAGGGGGCAGGATTTGGAGAATCCTGTGTTAGTACCTAGGCTGCAGAGCTCGTACTTGGAAATCTCTTTCGTCACAGAAAAAAAGAGCTCAGTCTAATCATGGACAAAATCCCTAATATATAACATTTACCAAAAACACTGTGATACACCTTTCCACTGCTACCACCTTGGATTTAAGAAAAACACTTCTTAATAATTGAAATGGTAATGATTTAATTCAACCAAATAGCACAGTTGTTAAAGTAAATTAACATCATTCAATTAAAAAAAAATGGGACATCAACCCAGTCATATTGAACCCCTGCCAAATAGAGAGACATGGGATTCACTACTGCAGTGTCTCGGAACAGGACACTGTTATTAAACTGGTTATCCTGTGATGTGCCCTGGGGAGATTAGGAGGCAGGCCAGAGGATATACTGTCTGGGTGAGGACAGACATCAGTCTCACTGGGTGGTGGCTAAGCAGCTAGTGCAGCTAGCTTTGGGTAAGAAAGGGATTTAGCTGATATTTAGATACTTAAATGCAGACTCATTCAGAATGGAGAAAAACGTTGTACGTTGAAAGCCTGCGGGGAACAATGTGCTTGTTAGCTTACAAGGCAGATCAATGGGAAACACAAAGATTCAAGTGTAGTGAAATCGACTGCTAGCCTTTAACAATGAGCTGTTAGCTTTAACCGAGAGTTAAGTCCTGCCGCAAGTAGGTTTTAATTTATTCAGAGTTCATTTTGATCATGTTATAAAATGAATTCCTTAAATTAAATCATCTTTATCAATACTCAATTTATTGTCTACTTTTTGTCTACAAGCCAAGCTCACATCATATAGCAAGAGAACACTGAGAAATGGAAGGTGGTGGGAAATTGCTTTTAGATTGTCTTCGAACAGAGAGAAATGTAACATTAAAAATGACTATGGTAATATGGTTATCTTGAAATAATTGAATGATCCTCTCAATTTATTACATGAAATTGTAAAGAAAATGGGTAAATTATAAATGCTATAGCTTTGGCAGTGCAGCAATGACAGCCTAAAGAAGGTTTTACATGGCAAGCAAAACATCATCACTGATGAGCCACTGCAGGTAACATTAAAGTTCTGTGGTTGTCACATCCCATTGCCTCCCTCCTGAATCCACTTATACGTTTCTCCTATGAGCAATGTCACCAAAGACGCTTATTACTAAGACAGAGAACACTTCCCATCCTCTTTGATGTTACTGACCTGACACAAGTGAACCAGGTAAAGGAAAGAAAACAGCACCACAGTTCTACGGAGGGATGCACACAAGGAAGTTCATTTTGTGCCAGACCCACATGTAGAGGGTTGAACACCATTCCTGCATCACCTCAAACATATCTATCTCACCGGTCTGAGACACATGTAAACGCTTTAACGCTTCACTGCAGTGGAGTCTCTAAAACTGTTACAATAACAAATGGAGTGCCAGAAAGTGCTCTCACTCAGTGGTGCCTGCTAAGCTAAATTAAGCTTTTTGGGAAGTGTGACTGAGGTAACAAGTTTGCCCAAGGGGCCTGGCAAGTGGACACTGCCATTTTATAAGATATTTTTTCAAAACAATACTGAGAAGAGGGGGGAAAGTGATAAAGTGCATTGAGAGCAAGAGCACTGCAGCAGCAGGACTCGAAAAGGGACGTCTTTGGGAACTGGCCTGATCCTTTTCGGTGTAGACAGGCTACAGGGCCAGAGATGCTTAACCCTTTTCCCTTGTGTTGGATCAAAAGCACACGTTTTTCAGAGAGAAGCTTGTCGTGAATCACCAGTTCTGGCTACTTCTTTCATTTCACTCTCCGTTCCATATGAGGTCACATTTTGAGGAGGAGTGGCATTTAGAAAGAACATCCAGTTTGGGGGTAAACTTCATGCCTCCTCAAGTATCGCAACTGCCCATCGAAACTGATTCAAGTACACGTTGAGGATCCCTATGTTACAATAGAAAATGGTCAACTTGAAACATCACATTTGACCTGTACTCAGCCCTAACCATAAAACGAATTGAAGTGGATTTGAGGTGAACTGCCAGCCTCGTAAATACCAGAATGATTACCGCTGCGCTATCGTGATATCCGTGCAGCAAACATTCATGGAAGCTTTTGGGATCAGGCAGCTTGCGAGGCTAGAACTCTGCTGCTCTGCTCACAAGACAGGTGAACCTGGGCTTGTGAGATAAGACAACTAGTCTCGAACATATTGCCTCCTCCACTGAACACACCAGAGCACAGTCTGACCAACAGAATATAGCATTTGAAGAGATAAACAGTGGTGAATTTACAACAAGGGGGGAGAGGGAGAGAAAGCGAGCGAGCGAGAGAGAGAGAGTACACCGCCATAATATGACATTTGAAATGTCTCTATTCCTTTGAAACTTGCTATTTGGCCCTAAACAGAGAGTGGTGGCAGAATACCTGACCACTTCGACTGACCCAAAATTAAGGAAAGCTTTAACTATGTATAGACTCAGTGAGCATAGCCTGCCGTAGGAAGACCTGGCTCTCAAGAGAAGACAGGCTATGTGCACACTGCCCACAAAATGAGGTGGAAACTGAGCTGCACTTCCTAACCTCCTGCCAAAAATATGACCATATTAGAGACACATATTTCTCTCAGATTACACAGACCCACAAAGAATTTGAAAACAAATCCAATTTTGATAAACTCCCATATCTATTAGGTGAAATACTACAGTGAGCATCACAGCAGCAAGACTTGTGACCTGTTGCCACAAGAAAAGGGCAAGTGAAGAACAAACACCATTGTAAATTCAACCCATATTTGTTTTTATTTTCCCTTTTGTACTTAAATTATTTGCACATCTTTACAACGCTGTAATTATTATGACATTTGAAATGTCTCTTCCTTTGAAACTATAACATTTACTGTTAATTCTTTATTGTTTTCTTCACTTTTTTTATTAATCTATTTAACTTGCTTTGGCAATGTAAACATATGTTTCCTATCACAATAAAGCCCTTTGAATCAAATTGAGTATACAAGGAAAAAGAAAGAGATCGAGTTCTGGAAAAGTACAGAGTACAAATCATTATTACAAGCGTCTAGAGTGAGAGTAGCCTGGAGTACATGCCAGGCATGTCTGTCTACGTTCAGAGAAAAGCTACCTCCAGGCAAAGACCTGAGAGAGTACAATATCATAATCAGATTAGTATGACCGTCATTTATTAAAGTTAGCCCAGTAAACCCTCCTTTCTCCATAACTGTATGTGTATATTATTCTAATAACTCCAGTACGTAGACAGACACACTTCATCACGATCAATCGCTGACCTGGATTACCGCAAGGTAAGCGTATTAACAAATGAATGGACTGGGACTGTAGCACTCAGGAGAAGGTGATGCTTTGAGCTACTGGAGAAGCATAGCATAAATCAAATGTATTATATCAAAATGTAAATGCATCCTAGTAGTGCAGGAAGTCTGCCACTGAAACCCAAAAGACGATTTATCTCAAGGCTGTCAATATAATAATGAATAACTGTACATTTATCACATTAAGCAATAAGGCCCGAGGAAGTGTGGTATTTGACCAATATACCACGGCTGAGGAAACACCCATTAGCCGTGGTATATTGGCCATATACCTCAAAGCCCAGAGGTTCCTTATTGCTATTATAAACTGGTTAACAATGTAATTAAAGCAGTACAAATATTTGTTTTGTCATACAATGGTATATGGTCTAATATATGGCTTTCAGCAAATCAGTGTTCAGGGCTCAAACCACCCAGTTTATAAATATCAATAAGGATAGTCTGTAAAGATGATACAGTGGGGCAAAAAAGTATTTAGTCAGCCACCAATTGTGCAAGTTCTCCCACTTAAAAATATGAGAGAGGCCTGTAATTTTCTTCATAGGTACACTTCAACTATGATAGACAAAATGAGGGGGGAAATCCAGAAAATCACATTGTATGATTTTTAATGAATTTATTTGCAAATTATGGTGGAAAATAAGTATTTGGTCAATAACAAACGTTTATCTCAATACTTTGTTATATACCATTTGTTGGCAATGACAGAGGTCAAACGTTTTCTGTAAGTCTTCACACACTTTTGCTGGTATTTTGGCCCATTCCTCCATGCAGATCTCCTCTAGAGCAGTGATGTTTTGGGGCTGTTGCTGGGCAACACGGACTTTCAACTCCCTCCAAAGATTTTCTATGGGGTTGAGATCTGGAGACTGGCTAGGCCACTCCAGGACCTTGAAATGCTTCTTACGAAGCCACTCCTTCGTTGCCTGGGCAGTGTTTGGGATCATTGTCATGCTGAAAGACCCAGCCACGTTTCATCTTCAATGCCCTTGTTGATGGTAGGCTTTGTTACTTTGGTCCCAGCTCTCTGCAGGTCATTCATTAGGTCCCCCCGTGTGGTTCTGGGATTTTTGCTCACCGTTCTTGTGATCATTTTGACCCCACGGGGTGAGATCTTGCGTGGAGCCCCAGATCGAGGGAGATTATCAGTGGTCTTGTATGTCTTCCATTTCTTAATAATTGCTCCCACAGTTGATTTCTTCAAACCAAGCTGCTTACCTATTGCAGATTCAGTCTTCCCAACCTGGTGCAGGTCTACAATTTTGTTTCTGGTGTCCTTTGACAGCTCTTTGGTCTTGGCCATAGTGGAGTTTGGAGTGTGACTGTTTGAGGTTGTGGACAGGTGTCTTCTATACGGATAGCAAGTTCAAACAGGTGCCATTAATACAGGTAACGAGTGGAGGACAGAGGAGTGTCTTAAAGAAGAAGTTAGATGTCTGTGAGAGCCAGAAATCTTGCTTGTTTGTAGGTGACCAAATACTTATTTTCCACCATAATTTGCAAATAAATTCATTAAAAAATCCTACAATGTGATTTTCTGGATTTTTCCCCCTCATTTTGTCTGTCATAGTTGAAGTGTAGCTATGAAGAAAATTACAGGCCTCTCATGTTTTTAAGTGGGAGAACTTGCACAATTGGTGGCTGACTAAATACTTTTTTGCCCCACTGTATTATTGTACGTTGAGACTATTGGGATGTTATTGCCGAAATACTTACTACAACTCCATTAGTGGTACTGCATGCACAGTGGTAAGATTATAATACACTTGAAGAATTCAACAACATTGGAACAGAGTACTGTGAAATCATTTATTCAATTGGGGCCGTACTCATTCAAAACAAAGCTGTTTATTTGGTGTGGCATGCACAGGAATGCTAACTGTATCTAGGGAAATTCAAGTTATTGGCCTTGAAAGGGTATCTGAAGACCCTCTAGTCCCACTCAACATAGGTCAGGTCAGAACAGACCACACACTCACACACAGCGGCAACTCCCTTATCCCTGCACCCCCTCTTTCACCATCCCTCATTCTCCAGGGCCTGAAGGGAGGGAGCAGGCACTCCCCTCTCTTTCTGCCCCAATAAGCCTGATCAGAGTGTGCATCCTGACGCGGCTTGGGGATGTACATTTCTTCACGCTACACTGTCTGTTCACGTTTTATTAGCGTAGCCAGGGACGGCTGGGGGTGTGGAGGGGGGAGAGAGAACGATAAATCCCCTAGAAGAACAGACAACCAGCCAGCCCCTGAGAGAGACTAGCCAGCACCTCCATATCCACCATGTTTGATCCCTTTAGGCAGGCAGGGAAGGCAAGGCCTGGTCTTGTTTCCACATAGCTAGGCTGTAGGCTAACACAGTAGGTTTGGGGGTGAAATGCTTGGTGATAAGTAGTTTTTGTAGTGCCGGGACATTTAAACTGTGCTTTTATGAATAAATGAATGTAATATTTAACTTATCGTTTAAGGCAGGTCATAAGCTTGGGGGGGAGAAAAAACATTGGAGACATGGCAATGAATGCATTGACCCATTAGAACCACTAAAGTCACATGAGAAGTTGAACCTCTGTGGGATACACTGGAGGGGGCACGGACACATCCCTGCTGCACCCCCAATAAATATGTATTGAATAGAGAGATTAATTTACGAGAGGAAAATGTGTTCCACCATTACAATGTAAAGCGCTTTGAGCACTTGGAAAAATATGTATTCTTTATTTATTTATTTAAGAGTGACATAATTCATTCAGTTTGTGAAGCACGACATAAATCCAATCTATCATCATCCTAATAATCCATCCACTTGACAGGTGTTGCATATCAAGAAGCTGATTAAACAGCATGATCATTACACAGGTCAACCTTGTGCTGGGGACAATAAAAGGCCACTTTAAAATGTGCAGTTTCGTCACACAACACAATGCCACAGATGTCTCAAGTTTTGAGTGAGCGTGCAATTGGCATGCTGACTGCAGGAATGTCCACCAGATCTGTTGCCAGAGATTTGAATGTTCATGTCTCTACCATAAGCTGCCTCCAAAGTCATTTTATAGAATTTTGGCAGTATGTCCAACCAGCCTCACAACCGCAGACCACGTGTAACCACGCCAGCCCAGGGCATCCACATCCGGCTTCTTCACCTTCGGGATCGTCTGAAGGAGGGGGGGGGATTTCTGTCTGTAATAAAACACTTTTGTGGGAAAAAAATAATTGTGATTGGCTGGGCTTGGCTCCCCAGTGGGTGGGCCTGGCTGCCAAGTTGGTGGGCTTATGCCCACCCATGGCTGCACCCCTGCCCAGTCATGTGAAATCCATAGATTAGGGACTAACACATTTATTTCAATTGACTGATTTCTTTAAATTAACTTTATCTCAGTAAAATCTTTGAAATTGTTGCATGTTGCGTTTAGGGTGGAAAATAGTTCAAATGAGTTTAAAGAGAATTACCAGGCAGAGGCGTGTCGATGTATGTTGATGCCAGGCAGAAAAAGGCATGTTGATGCCAGGCAGAGAGATGCATGTTGTTGCCAGGCAGAGAGATGCATGTTGATGCCAGGCAGAGAGATGCATGTTGATGCCAGGCAGAGAGATGCATATTGATGCCAGGCAGAGAGATGCATGTTGTTGCCAGGCAGAGAGATGCATGTTGATGCCAGGCAGAGAGATGCATGTTGATGCCAGACAGAGAGATGCATGTTGACGCCATACAGAAAAAGGCATGTTGATGCCAGGCGGAGAGATGCATGTTGATGCCAGACAGAGAGATGCATGTTGACGCCATACAGAAAAAGGCATGTTGTTGCCAGGCAGAGAGATGCATGTTGATGCCAGACAGAGAGATGCATGTTGATGCCAGGCAGAGAGATGCATGTTGTTGCCAGGCAGAGAGATGCATGTTGATGCCAGACAGAGAGATGCATGTTGATGCCAGACAGAGAGATGCATGTTGTTGCCAGGCAGAGAGATGCATGTTGATGCCAGGCAGAGAGATGCATGTTGATGCCAGACAGAGAGATGCATGTTGACGCCATACAGAAAAAGGCATGTTGATGCCAGGCAGAGAGATGCATGTTGATGCCAGGCAGAGAGATGCATGTTGATGCCAGACAGAGAGATGCATGTTGTTGCCAGGCAGAGAGATGCATGTTGATGCCAGACAGAGAGATGCATGTTGATGCCATACAGAAAAAGGCATGTTGTTGCTAGACAGAGAGATGCATGTTGATGCCAGGCAGAGAGATGCATGTTGATGCCAGGTAGAGAGATGCATGTTGATGCCAGGCAGAGAGATGCATGTTGATGCCATACAGAAAAAGGCATGTTGTTGCCAGGCAGAGAGATGAATGTTGATGCCAGACAGAGAGATGCATGTTGACGCCATACAGAAAAAGGCATGTTGTTGCCAGGCAGAGAGATGCATGTTGATGACAGACAGAGAGATGCATGTTGATGCCAGGCAGAGAGATGCATGTTGATGCCAGACAGAGAGATGCATGTTGATGCCAGACAGAGAGATGCATGTTGTTGCCAGGCAGAGAGATGCATGTTGTTGCCAGGCAGAGAGATGCATGTTGATGCCAGACAGAGAGATGCATGTTGTTGCCAGGCAGAGAGATGCATGTTGATGCCAGACAGAGAGATGCATGTTGATGCCAGGCAGAGAGATGCATGTTGATGCCAGACAGAGAGATGCATGTTGATGCCAGACAGAGAGATGCATGTTGTTGCCAGGCAGAGAGATGCATGTTGTTGCCAGGCAGAGAGATGCATGTTGATGCCAGACAGAGAGATGCATGTTGTTGCCAGACAGAGAGATGCATGTTGTTGCCAGGCAGAGAGATGCATGTTGATGCCAGACAGAGAGATGCATGTTGATGCCAGACAGAGAGATGCATGTTGATGCCAGGCAGAGAGATGCATGTTGACGCCATACAGAAAAAGGCATGTTGATGCCAGGCAGAGAGATGCATGTTGATGCCAGACAGAGAGATACATGTTGATGCCAGACAGAGAGATGCATGTTGATGCCAGGCAGAGAGATGCATGTTGATGCCAGACAGAGAGATGCATGTTGACGCCATACAGAAAAAGGCATGTTGATGCCAGGCAGAGAGATGCATGTTGATGCCAGGCAGAGAGATGCATGTTGACGCCATACAGAAAAAGGCATGTTGTTGCCAGACAGAGAGATGCATGTTGACGCCATACAGAAAAAGGCATGTTGTTGCCAGGCAGAGAGATGCATGTTGATGCCAGACAGAGAGATGCATGTTGATGCCAGACAGAGAGATGCATGTTGATGCCAGGCAGAGAGATGCATGTTGATGCCAGGCAGAGAGATGCATGTTGATGCCAGGCAGAGAGATGCATGTTGATGCCAGACAGAGAGATGCATGTTGATGCCAGACAGAGAGATGCATGTTGTTGCCAGGCAGAGAGATGCATGTTGATGCCAGACAGAGAGATGCATGTTGATGCCAGGCAGAGAGATGCATGTTGATGCCAGACAGAGAGATGCATGTTGATGCCAGGCAGAGAGATGCATGTTGATGCCAGACAGAGAGATGCATGTTGATGCCAGACAGAGAGATGCATGTTGTTGCCAGGCAGAGAGATGCATGTTGTTGCCAGGCAGAGAGATGCATGTTGATGCCAGACAGAGAGATGCATGTTGTTGCCAGACAGAGAGATGCATGTTGTTGCCAGGCAGAGAGATGCATGTTGTTGCCAGGCAGAGAGATGCATGTTGATGCCAGACAGAGAGATGCATGTTGATGCCAGGCAGAGAGATGCATGTTGACGCCATACAGAAAAAGGCATGTTGATGCCAGGCAGAGAGATGCATGTTGATGCCAGACAGAGAGATACATGTTGATGCCAGACAGAGAGATGCATGTTGATGCCAGGCAGAGAGATGCATGTTGATGCCAGACAGAGAGATGCATGTTGACGCCATACAGAAAAAGGCATGTTGATGCCAGGCAGAGAGATGCATGTTGATGCCAGGCAGAGAGATGCATGTTGACGCCATACAGAAAAAGGCATGTTGTTGCCAGACAGAGAGATGCATGTTGACGCCATACAGAAAAAGGCATGTTGTTGCCAGGCAGAGAGATGCATGTTGATGCCAGACAGAGAGATGCATGTTGATGCCAGACAGAGAGATGCATGTTGATGCCAGGCAGAGAGATGCATGTTGATGCCAGGCAGAGAGATGCATGTTGATGCCAGGCAGAGAGATGCATGTTGATGCCAGGCAGAGAGATGCATGTTGATGCCAGACAGAGAGATGCATGTTGATGCCAGACAGAGAGATGCATGTTGATGCCAGACAGAGAGATGCATGTTGTTGCCAGGCAGAGAGATGCATGTTGATGCCAGACAGAGAGATGCATGTTGATGCCAGGCAGAGAGATGCATGTTGACGCCATACAGAAAAAGGCATGTTGTTGCCAGGCAGAGAGATGCATGTTGATGCTAGACAGAGAGATGCATGTTGATGCCAGACAGAGAGATGCATGTTGATGCCAGGCAGAGAGATGCATGTTGACGCCATACAGAAAAAGGCATGTTGATGCCAGGCAGAGAGATGCATGTTGATGCCAGACAGAGAGATGCATGTTGATGCCAGGCAGAGAGATGCATGTTGACGCCATACAGAAAAAGGCATGTTGATGCCAGGCAGAGAGATGCATGTTGATGCCAGACAGAGAGATGCATGTTGACGCCATACAGAAAAAGGCATGTTGATGCCAGGCAGAGAGATGCATGTTGATGCCAGGCAGAGAGATGCATGTTGACGCCATACAGAAAAAGGCATGTTGTTGCCAGACAGAGAGATGCATGTTGACGCCATACAGAAAAAGGCATGTTGTTGCCAGGCAGAGAGATGCATGTTGATGCCAGACAGAGAGATGCATGTTGATGCCAGGCAGAGAGATGCATGTTGATGCCAGGCAGAGAGATGCATGTTGATGCCAGGCAGATGCATGTTGATGCCAGGCAGAGAGATGCATGTTGATGCCAGACAGAGAGATGCATGTTGATGCCAGACAGAGAGATGCATGTTGATGCCAGACAGAGAGATGCATGTTGTTGCCAGGCAGAGAGATGCATGTTGATGCCAGACAGAGAGATGCATGTTGATGCCAGGCAGAGAGATGCATGTTGACGCCATACAGAAAAAGGCATGTTGTTGCCAGGCAGAGAGATGCATGTTGATGCTAGACAGAGATGCATGTTGATGCCAGACAGAGAGATGCATGTTGATGCCAGGCAGAGAGATGCATGTTGACGCCATACAGAAAAAGGCATGTTGATGCCAGGCAGAGAGATGCATGTTGATGCCAGGCAGAGAGATGCATGTTGATGCCAGACAGAGAGATGCATGTTGATGCAAGGCAGAGAGATGCATGTTGATGCCAGGCAGAGAGATGCATGTTGATGCCAGGCAGAGAGATGCATGTTGACGCCATACAGAAAAAGGCATGTTGATGCCAGGCAGAGAGATGCATGTTGATGCCAGGCAGAGAGATGCATGTTGATGCCAGACAGAGAGATGCATGTTGATGCCAGGCAGAGAGATGCATGTTGATGCCAGGCAGAGAGATGCATGTTGATGCCAGGCAGAGAGATGCATGTTGATGCCAGACAGAGAGATGCATGTTGATGCCAGGCAGAGATGCATGTTGATGCCAGGCAGAGAGATGCATGTTGATGCCAGGCAGAGAGATGCATGTTGACGCCATACAGAAAAAGGCATGTTGATGCCAGGCAGAGAGATGCATGTTGATGCCAGGCAGAGAGATGCATGTTGATGCCAGGCAGAGAGATGCATGTTGATGCCAGACAGAGAGATGCATGTTGATGCCAGGCAGAGAGATGCATGTTGATGCCAGGCAGAGAGATGCATGTTGATGCCAGGCAGAGAGATGCATGTTGATGCCAGACAGATGCATGTTGATGCCAGGCAGAGAGATGCATGTTGATGCCAGACAGAGAGATGCATGTTGATGCCAGGCAGAGAGATGCATGTTGATGCCAGACAGAGAGATGCATGTTGATGCCAGGCAGAGAGATGCATGTTGATGCCAGGCAGAGAGATGCATGTTGATGCTAGACAGAGAGATGCATGTTGATGCCAGACAGAGAGATGCATGTTGATGCCAGGCAGAGAGATGCATGTTGACGCCATACAGAAAAAGGCATGTTGATGCCAGGCAGAGAGATGCATGTTGATGCCAGGCAGAGAGATGCATGTTGATGCCAGGCAATTCTGAGGCTACTGACGGCAGTGAACTCTTCAAAGTACTGCAGACCGACTGCTCCCCTGGTCAAAGTACTAGTGAGTGAGAGAGTGAGAGAGAGAATGGAGGGTTGAGATGGTAGGAGAGACGAAAGGGTAGAGAAGGTGAGACATCCCAAATGGCATCCTGTTCCCTATATAGTGCACTATTATTGACCAAAGGCCAATAAAGGAAAAATCGTGCAATTTGGGACAGGGGAGTGAGTATGCCTAGTAGTGGAAGAGGGGATGTTTGAAAGGTGGCGCAGAAGAACATGGCTGACATTTTACATTCTGCCAACCGATTGTGCTATTTTGTTATTTTTTGCATTTTGTGTAACTTTATTTTTAACTTATTGTGTACAAAATGTTGCTACTACCATCTCCTATGACCGAAAATAACTTCTGGACATCAGAACAGTGATTACTCACCGCGGAATGGAAGAAACCTTTTCCTTTAACGAGAAGGATATCCTGCTTTCACTGGAACAGGCCCAGATCCCCGCCTTTTGGGTGAAGAAAACACGCAGGAAAATGGGCTACAGATCGGGCATCCATCTGAAGATCTGTAGCCGAGCGAGTAAACTCTCCTGCCATCCGTTCTTCTTGCTAATGTGCAATCATTGGATAATAAAATTGATGACCTACGATAAATATTATCCTAACAACGGGACATTAAAAACTGTAACATCTTATGTTTCACCGAGACCGATGATACGGACAATATAGAGCTAGCGGGATTTTCCAAGCACCGGCAGTGTCAGAAGGTGGGTGTAGCTGGTGCATGAAGGCAGGCGCAGGAGAGCAGAATGAGTGAGCAACGTACTTTACTCAAAATAAAGGCACAAGGTAACCATACACTTGACCAACAATAAACAGTAATCAATTACGCACGGGTGAAAACAGCACCTGTTGAAATCCAGCCATAACGTACCGAATGAACATGGAAACAATCACGCACAAAAACATGGGGGAAACAGAATGTTAAATACATGAACAAGTAATTGGGGAATGAAACCAGGTGTGTAGAAAACAAAGACAAAACAAATGGAAAATGAAAGGTGGATCAGCGATGGCTAGAAGACTGGGGACGCTGACCGCCGAACGCAGCCCGAACAAGGAGAGGGACCGACTTCGGCGGAAGTCGTGACAGGCAGAACAGAGACGCTACCTCTGGTAAGACGAGGGGTAGGGGTGAGTGCCTATTTGTCAATAACAGCTGGTGCACAATGTCTAATATTAAAGAAGTCTCAAGATATTGCTCGCCTGTGGTAGAGTACCTTATGATAAGCTGTAGACCACACCATCTACCAAGAGAGTTCTCATCTATATTATTTGTAGCTGTCTATTTACCACCACAGAACGAAGCTGGCACTAAGACCTCTCTCAACCAACTCTATAAGGCCAAAAGCAAAGAAGAAAATGCTCACCCAGAACTGGCGCCCTTAGTGGCCGGGGACTTTAATGAAGAAAACTTTAATCAGTTTTACGAAATGTTTACCAGCATGTCACATGTGCAACCAGAGGAAAAAATCCTTGACCACCTTTACTCCACACACAGAGATGCATACAATGCTCTCCCCCGCTCTACATTTGGCAAATCTAACCATAATTCTATCCTCCTGATTCCTGAATCCAAGCAAAAACTAAAGCAAGAAGTACCAGTGACTCGCTCAAGACGGAAGTAGTCAGATGACGAAGATGCTACACTACAGGACTGTTTTGCTAGCACAGACTGGAATATGTTTCGGGATTCATCCAATGGCATTGAGGAGTACACCACCTCAGTCATCGGCTTCATCAATAAGAGCATTGACGACGTCGTCCCCACAGTGACTGTACGTACATATCCCAACCAGAAGCCATGGATTAAAGGCAACATCTGCATCAAGCTAAAGGCTAGAGCTGCCGCTTTCAAGGAGCGGGTGACTAATCTGGGCGCTTATAAGAAATCCCGCTATGCCCTCAGATGAACCATCAAACAAGCAAAGTGTCAATACAGGATTAAGATTGAATCCTACTACACGGCTCTAACGCTTGTCAGATGTGGCAGGGCTTGAAAACTATTACGGACTACAAAGGGAAACCCAGATGCGAGCTGCCCAGTGACACGAGCCTACCAGACAAGCTAAATGCCTTTTAAGCTCGCTTCGAGGCAAGAAACACTGAAGCATGCACGAGAGCACCAGCTGTTCTGGATGACTGTGTGATCACGCTCTCGGTAGCCGATATGAACAAAACCTTTAAACAGGTCAACATTCACAAAGCAGCTGGCCAGACGGATTACCAGGACGTGTACTCAAAGCATGCACAGACCAACTGGCAAGTGTCTTCACTGACATTTTCAACCTCTACCTGACCGAGTCTGTAATAACATGTTTCAAGCAGAACACCATAGTCCCCGTGCCCAAGGAAGTGAAGGTAACCTGCCTAAATGATTACCGCCCCGTGGCACTCACGTCGGTAGCCATGAAGTGCTTCAAAAGGCTGGTCATGGATCACCTCAACAGCATCCTACTGGACACCCTAGACTCACTCCAATTCGCATACCGCCCAAACAGATCCACAGATGATGCAATCTCAATCCACACTGCCCTTTCTCACCTGGACAAAAGGAACACCTATGTGAGAATGCTGTTCCTCGACTACAGCTCAGCGTTCAACCCCATAGTGCCCACGAAGCTCATCACTAAGCTAAAGACTCTGGGACTAAACACCTCCCTCTGCAACTGGATCCTGACGGGCCGCCCCGAGGTGGTAAGAATAGGCAGCAACACGTCTGCCACGCTGATGCTTAACACTGGGCCCCTCAGGGGTGTGTACTTAGTCCCCTCCTGTACTCCCTGTTCACCCACAACTGGGTGGCCAGACATGACTCCAACACCATCATTAAGGTTGCTGACAACACAACAGTGGTAGGCCTGATCCCCTACAACGATGAGACGGCCTATAGGGAGGAGGTCAGAGAACTGGCAGTGTGGTGCCAGGACAACAAACGCTCCCTCAATGTGAGCAAGAAAAAGGAGCTGATCGTGGACTACAGGAAAAGGTGGGCCGAACAGGCCCCCATTAACATCTACGGGGCTTTAGTGGAGCGGGTCGAGAGTTTCAAGTTCCTTGGTGTCCACATCACCAAAGAACTATCATGGTCCAAACATCCCAAGATAGTCGGGAAGAGGGCACTACAAAACCTTTTCCCCCTCAAGAGGCTGAAAATATTTGGCATGGGTCCCCAGATCCTCAAAAGGTTCTACAGCAGCACCATCGGGAGAATCCTGACCGGTTGCATCACCACCTGGTATGGCAACTGCTCGGCATCTGACCGTAAGGCGCTACAGAGGGCGAACGGCCCCGTACATCACTGGTACATCACTAGTGCGAATGGCCCCGTACATCACTGGGGCCAAGCTTCCTGCCATCCAGGACCTATATAAGAGGTGTGTCAGAGGAAAGCCCAAAAAGTTATAGACTGTTTTCTCTGCTACCGCACAGCAAGCGGTACCGGAGCACCAAGTCTAGGACCAAGAGGTTCCTCAACAGCTTCTACCCCCAAGCCATAAGACTGCTGAACAACTCATAAAATCACCACAGGACAATTTACATTGACATCCCCCCCCTCCCTTTGGTACACTGCTGCTACTCGCTGTTTATTATCTATTCATAGTCACTTCACCCCCACCCACATGTACAAATTACCTCAACTAATCTGTACCCTCGCACACTGACTCGGTACCGGTTTCCCTTGTATATAACCTCGTTATTGTTATTCTTATTTATTCTTACTTTATATTTTAGTTTACTTGGTAAATATTTTCTTAACTCTTCTTGAACTGCACTGTTGGTTAAGGGCTTGTAAGTAAGCATTTCATGGTAAAGTCTACATTTGTTGTATTCGGTGCATGTGATAAATAAGGTTTGATTTGATTTGTATCAGAGAGACAAAGAACCCCCCCCCCCTCTATCTCTCCATTTGGTAATGTATAGCTATGCGGGGAAAGGAGCATGTGAGGCTGAGGGGCTATATAGTGTAAGTAACTAGCACTAAATATTATATATTATTAAATCAATATTATATATTAAATATATATATATATATTAAATCAATCAAGTACAAGGGAGAGAAAACACGCAGACACTCGGCCCTCTGTGCAAAGAGCCTGACATGTGACCTACAGGATCAAATAGATACCAGTGAATATGCTAATTGATACCACCTTTGCCTCCAAGGTGCAATCTTTACCACAGTTTTATGTACAGTAACCAGGAATTGTCCAAAACCAATTCCCTGCCAACTGTGGGTTCTGATGTAATTTCCTACATCTATGCACACTTGATTCTAGAAATTATATACATGTTTTTTCCGATGCAAAATTCAAGATTGTGAGTGTCTGATTATGCTTGATTGAAATGGAATTAATCCAACCCATTCCTCATTCTGTCACACAAACCCATTGGAGTCAGTATAAACAGCCTGATATGTGGGACTGTAGTATATTGAGTTGCAACCCCTTCTTAATATTGAGTTGCACCCCCTTTGTCCTCAGAACAGCCTCAATTAGCCGGGGCATGGACTCTACAGAGTGTCAAAAGCGTTCCATAGGGATGCTGGCCCATGTTGACTCCAATGCTTCCCATAGTTGTGTCAAGTTGTTTGGATGTCCTTTGGGTGATGGACCATTCTTCATACACACTGGAAACTGTTGAGCGTAAAAAAACAGTGTTGCAGTTCTTGACACTCAAACGGATGCACCTGGCACCTACTGCCATACCCAGTTCACAGGAACTTTGAACTGCCCATTCACCGTCTAAATGACACACATATACAATCCACGTCTCAATTGTCTCAAGGCTTAAAAATCCTCCTTTAACTTGTCTCCTCCCCTTCATCTACACTGACTGAAGTGGATTTAACAAGTGACATCAATAAGGGATCATAGCTTTCACCTGGTCAGTCTATGTCATGGAAAGAGCAGGTGTTCTTAATGTTTTGTACAGTCAGTGTATAAAATATGGGTTGTTCTGAATAAACGGGGCCGTGTAGACCATTCCCTCTCCTCCTACACTATCCACTAAGTGTGGAGCAGCTGAAGTAAACTGACACAGTTTGGCTGTGTGTGTGTGTGTGTGTGTGTGTGTGTGTGTGTGTGTGTGTGTGTGTGTGTGTGTGTGTGTGTGTGTGTGTGTGTGTGTGTGTGTGTGTGTGTGTGTGTGTGTGTGTGTGTGTGTGTGTGTGTGTGTGTGTGTGTGTGTGTGTGTGTGTGTGTCATCTCCCAGGCTTTAGAGGTCTACCAGATGTTGATAGGACTTATGGCCATAACTGTAAACAAACAAAGACACACACACATATTCAGAGAAATACATTTGACCCTAAAATTATAATACCATTCCCCAAATTGTGTGCACACATAATCACAACTCCAAGCTGGGTAGCTCTCCCGGCTTTACACTAAAACAATGAAAATGCATTGCAGTGAGGTGCTAATTGTTTGTGACCCAAATGGTACTCTATTGTAGTATACTACTTTTAACATAAGACAGGTCAAGGGGATCATTTTGATCCAATATGAATTTAAAATTGAAATATCTTTGCCATTTCTTAAGTAATGCCCCCCTCCGACCTGGACTTTTCCTAAATATGTCTATTTATTGTTAGAATTTCGTCACAAACAGAAAGTGTTATAAGCAGCTTTAAGGGAACATGTAATTTCTTTCCCCAGAGCGCCAGAAAGTGACTATTTCCAATCCTTCAACAGAGTCACATGCAGGTAAGATGTTTTGATTTCTATATAGTGTCACAAAGAGCTGATTCTGAGGTTTCCAAAGCACTTACCATTCCCCCATAACCTTCAAAATTGAAGAGATGAGCTCTATTTCAAAATATCCCTTTTTCCAAGAATAACCAGCGTTCCATGTGCTCCACACGTGAGCATGCAGCCACAGATAGCCTACAGTAACATAAACTAATGAAAATGCTATTGTGTTCTTTAAATGTTACCCAAGACCTTCATAAACCCAACCAAAGTATTATTTTTCCGATAGCATATATGAAATGGATTTATTAGACTGTTAGAATGTTGAGGCAAAACGACTCCTCATTGGCCTGAAGGGGGGTCCAAAGAAGCAAGGCTTATCTAGTGTTAACCACGGCCCAATCTGGTCAAAAGTAGTGCACCTATTGGGAATAGAGTGCCAGTTGGGACAACGTCCGTTTCCATCTGTATCATGCAGGGCCTGGAGAAAGTGGAGAGAGGAACCTACTTTACCCCTCCCCCTCACCTCCCCTCTCCTCCACCCACCACAGGCCCTGAGGCACAGCCAGAGTCTCTCACTCAATCTCCCTCTCCACTGACCAGGCACTTTTAATGGCCTCCCAGCAACCACAGAATAAACATACGAAACACTGGCACACATATCCTTGTTGTACAATCAATGGTGGAGCCATGTATGCACCTTTTTACCTTTTGTGCAAACGTTTACCAACCTACCGCAAAAAAATAATGGAAAATATAGGTAGCAGTTCAGAACAGTTTTTGCCTATATTATGGCAACATTTTGTGACGTTTTTCTTAGTTTCGGACTTTGGCAAGGAGTTTTTTCGGCTGTTCGGGCACACTACATTTTTTCTCGAGGCAAGCCAAAGCCGGTCACTGAAGCCTATTCCTCCTTGTCGGCGACTGGTCAACAGTAGGGATTCTTCAATGAAGTCACTGTTGTCATTTAACGAGACGACTCGTCCTCATGCACATTTATTCTCGTAAGAAATACTGCACCAAACATCCTAGTCGGATGCAAAATTGTGCGACTAAGACCTCCTCGGTAAAAACATAAAAATGTATGACAGATTGCTTCAGTTATCTTAGATACATTTGGACTATTTTGAGGATGTGTATACTGGCTACAGTGTCTCAAAGTGGACAAACAGTACTATTGTCGCTTTTTTGTTGTTTTTCAAGCGAAGGTCTATTAGGGGAGTATGCGAGCACACTGACTGACGCCTTTAGTTTTTTCACAGCGAACAGTGATTTGGGTTTCCCCACCTATTTGTTTTTACCACTACAACACAAGGTTTTTTCTGGATCAAATGGGGCTTAGGTGGTGGGCGTGGCATGGAGCGTGGCATGGGGCGTTACAATAAGCACGGAAGCCCGTGTCGGAGCAGCAATCATTTTGTTACAATTTAAGAGGCCCCCATCTTAGTGGTGAAATCTTTGCTTTTTTAAGCCACTTTCCTGCACTTCTATGCATTTTGCCATGGCTAATGCTGTGTTCTTTTGCTCAAACATAATAACAAAATGGCATTGAGACCGACAACACTTGAGAGTGTGGGTCAGGTCAGGGCTACACTAGCTGCACTGCAGCAGTGCTCTGGTCATGGGGAGGTGAGGGGTGGGGCTGGATGGAGACATGCTGCAGTCAGGGGAGCAGGGAGGGAGGCTTGGGCAAACAGATGATTCACCAGCAGCTGAGCTGACACAACACCGCCTCTGTCTGCCAACTACACTCTGCGTGTGTGTGTGTGTGTGTGTGTGTGTGTGTGTGTGTGTGTGTGTGTGTGTGTGTGTGTGTGTGTGTGTGTGTGTGTGTGTGTGTGTGTGTGTGTGTGTGTGTGTGTGTGTGTGTGTGTGTGTGTGTGTGAGTAGTGTGTGTTGTCTGCCAGTGTGTGTATGTATGTGTGTGTGTATGTATGTGTGTGTTGTCTGCCAGCAACTCTTTGTGTGTGTGTCTTTAACACCAGAATGGTGGTGAGCTAAGCTTGTACATGCCCCTATAGTGTGGACAGTCCCTGCGTTGTCTGCCATAGACCAGGCTGCTGTTCAACCTGCCACAGGTCTGATTCCATTGGTCGACCATGGTGGCACCACATACTGTATATGGGCCTGTCCACCCAAACAGAATACAGTGTACTCCAGTCTGTGTAGAGTACACATACAGCACAGAGACAAGACACAAAGAGACACACAAGCACACACGTACACACAGGCACACCTCTACACTCGCACAAGGTGGAGGGAATGACACACAAGCCTCAGATTCCAGTGATTAAATTGAGGTTTGTAATACAATAACCTTGGATTAACCTCCAAGCTTAGGGCAGCTCAGTGAGAATAACTTAGCTCTTTAATAGTTCATTAGCCCGGAGTATGAATTAAGCACAGCACAAGAGGGTTGAATGTGTTTTTCTAACTTTTTTTCATTACCATTAGAAACATAGCTAGTTGTAGTGAGCAGGTTGTAGTGGAGCACTAATGAATTATCATGGTCCACACACACCAACACAGTCAAGGGCACCATAACGTTTCTTCCCCCTCAGAAGGCTGAAAAGATTCAGCATGGGCCATCAGATCCTCAAACAGTTCTACAGCATCTTGACTTGCTGCAATCACTTGGTATGGCAACTGCTTTGCATCTGACCGCAAGGTGGTACAGAGATTAGTGCATAAGGCCCAGTACATCACTCGGGCCAAACTCCCTGCCATCTAGGACCTCTATAGCAGGCGGTGTTAGAGGAAGGCCCTAAAAATGATCAAAGACTCCAGCCACCCAAGTCATAGACTGTTCTTTCTGCTACCGCACGGCAAGTGGTACAAATGCACCAAGTCTGGAACCAAGAGGACCCTGAACAGCTTCTAACCCCAAGCCATAAGACTGCTAAATAGTTTGTCCGGGTAGCTATTGGTTAACTACTTAATTATCTGCATTGCCTCGTTTTGCACTAACTCTTTTGAATCATCACATATAATGCTGTTACTGTTTATTATCTATCCTGTTGCCTAGTCACTTTATCCCTACCTAGATGTACATATCATTCATTACCTTGTACCCCTGCACATCGACTCAGTACTGGTACCCCGTGTATATAGTCAAGTTATCGTTACTCACTGTGTATTTATTCCTTGTGTTATTATTTTTCTATTATTTCTCTCTTGTTCTCTCTGCATTGTTGGGAAGGGCCTGTAAGTAAGCATTTCACTGTTAGTCTACACCTGTTGTTTCACGAAGCATGTGTCAAATTTGATTTGATAGTCTACTATAAAGAGTCATTTGTAACCTCTAGTTGTCTGTATTGAAAAAACGATCCACTCTTTGTTCTGAAACACGATATGTCATTGGGGAGCAGTTGATAACTAGATCGCAAAAAATGAATAGCATAATACACAAAGTTTTTCTCTTTTTATGTTAGCCACTGATAGCCAGTCAATTAGCCCATGTCAGCTAACATTTTTTAGATTGATAAATTAGTTCAGTGGCTAGCTATCTAAACTTGCTATCATGGTCGAATTACTAGCTGGGGAGCCCCCATTGATTTTGTTTGTTAGACTCACTCAGATATCATAAAACTACAAACATTTCTCTGTGGAATGTGGAAAATTGCAGGACATTTGTTGTAAAACATCAAATTTTCCTCTCCACTCCATGGCAAAATCTGTAGAATTGCTCGAAATTAACAAAAACATTTTATTTTATTGTCTCCGCTGTCAAGAAGGGGGCCACTAAAATGTTTTGCTCGCAATGTGTTATGGATGTGAGTAGTTCATGCAGACCCACAAGCAACTGCGGCCCCTCATGAGTTTAGATTTTTTGCGACCCCCACCCCCATCAAAGTTAGCCATCCCTGATATAGATCAAATTGCACTTATAATGGAACATTGAGTTAAATGTGCCAAAATCAATTTGAGCAGGCATACAACCACATCAGGTGGTGGAGAGAATGGCAAGAACAATCAAATCAATCCAAATCAGCGCTCATATCCAAGTCAATGCCGTTAGAGAGAGATCAATAGCGCCGGCCCCTCGTGTCATAACTAGAATGAGAGGTGGCAAGCCATGTCCTCGCTCCCTGGCTGTGGTAGCCTAATGACAATAGTGGAGTCAGTGTCACAGATTTGGCAGCTGAGGAGACAATTCTCCACGTCACTACACAAATCAATACCCCTGACATGCTCCAATTACATCGGTTTAATTATTTCCGTCTCCGCCGACCCAATATGGCAGTTTGAACCAAATTGACTAGTCTTCCGTGAAGAATACACAAGAAAACAAACTTTGATAGGTTCAACTAAACCCAGAGGGGTTCAGTAAAACTCTGGTATGTGTTTGCATTAGTAGGCCTTTGCTGTGCCTGTGCATATTCCAAAAAGCTGAGGAACAATACAAAACTTCAATTTGATAGCGCCTATGGCCCATAACAAAGCCATTTCACGGTCAGTGTGTGTGTCATGTCTTGCCTGCTATACTACTGGAGGGTGCAGTGAAGTACAAAACTCTTGAAACAGTAACTCCGCTCAGTGGTACTTCGAGCCCAGTTAATTGCAGATTTATTATAAACAGCACTGGGAAATGCTCCTGAGAGCTCTTAGCAAACGCAAAACACCGGGTCGTTATTGTCTACAGAACCTCTGTGGTGGCTGAGCAGCGAAGGCCAGGCAGGACATGTTTTTGGAAGTGTCTTCAATAGAAGACTGCCTGACATTGAGAAAATACATACCAAGGCTACAGCGAGAACAGGGTTAAAGAGTTAAAGGGATACTGTGAGATTCTGGGACTTTTCCTACTTACCCAGTCAGATGAATTCATGGATACCATTTCTATGTCTCCGTTTGCAGTATGAAGGAAGTTAAGGCGTC
The DNA here is from genome assembly GCF_023373465.1 of Oncorhynchus keta. Lineage (NCBI taxonomy): Eukaryota > Metazoa > Chordata > Actinopteri > Salmoniformes > Salmonidae > Oncorhynchus > Oncorhynchus keta. The sequence continues at coordinate 20,985,997 of NC_068431.1, forward strand.
CGCATGCTTTTACAGCCGAAACATGTTATTGGCCTGACTGAAACATGGCATAAGCCTGATGAATTTACTGTGCTACATGAAGCCTCGCTCTTAAACTAGTGACCATATCCCCCGCGCATCCCGCAAAGGTGGAGGTGTTGCTAACATTTACGAAAGCAAATTTAAATTTACAAAAAAAACGAAGTTTTCATCTTTTGAGCTTCTAGTCATGAAATCTATGCAGCCTACTCAATCACTTTTTATAGCTACTGTTTACAGGCCTCCTGGGCCATATACAGCATTCCTCACTGAGTTCCCTGAATTCCTACCTTGTAGTCATGGCAGATAATATTCAAATTTTTGTGACTTTAATATTCACAATGAAAAAGCCAAAAGGCTTTCGGGGCCATCATTGACTCAGTGGGTTTTGTCCAACATGTCTCCGGACCAACTCACTGCCACAGTCATACTCTGGACCTAGTTTTGTCCCATGGAATAAATGTTGTGGATCTTAATGTTTTTCCTCATAATCCTGGACTACCATTTAATTACGTTTGCAATCGCAACAAATAATCTGCTCAGACCCCAACCAAGGAGCATCAAAAGTCGTGCTATAAATTCTCAGACAACACAAAGATTCATTGAATGCCCTTCCAGACTCCCTCTGTCTACCCAAGGACGTCAGAGGACAAAAATCAGTTAACCATCTAACTGAGGAACTCAATTTAACCTTGCGCAATACCCTAGATGCAGTTGCACCCCTAAAAACATTTGTCATAAGAAACTAGCTCCCTGGTATACAGAAAATACCCAAGCGCTGAAGCAAGCTTCCAGAAAATTGGAACGGAAATGGCGCCACACCAAACTGGAAGTCTTCCGACTAGCTTGGAAAGACAGTACCGTGCAGTATCGAAGAGCCCTCACTGCTGCTCGATCATCCTATTTTTCCAACCTAAATGAGGAGAATAAGAACAATCTCAAATTAATTTTTGATACTGTCGCAAAGCTGCGTTCATCCACCTCTGGCCTGCTCGCCTCCCTACCACTGAGGAAGTACAGTTCCCGCTCAGCCCAGTCAAAACTGTTCGCTGCTCTGGCCCCCCAATGGTGGAACAAACTCCCTCACGACGCCAGGACAGCGGAGTCAATCACCACCTTCCGGAGACACCTGAAACCCCACCTCTTTAAGGAATACCTAGGATAGGATAAAGTAATCCTTCTCCCCCCCCCCCTTAAAAGATTTAGATGCACTATTGTAAAGTGGCTGTTCCACTCGATGTCATAAGGTGAATGCACCAATTTGCTCTGGATAAGAGCGTCTGCTAAATGACTTAAATGTAAATGTAAATGTCTAACTAAAAAGCAGCATTCCCCAAGAGAGGATGGGTTTCACGTCAGCAGTAAAAAATTCATGAAATTCTTTGAGATCATTAGAAAGAAAATTACGGACTCCTCTTTAAATTTGCGTATTCCTCCAAAGCTCAGTTGTCCTGAGTCTGCACAACTCTGCCAGGACCTAGGATCCAGAGAGACACTCAAGTGTTTTAGTAGTATACCTCTTGACACAATGATGAAAATAATAATCATGGCCTCTAAAACTTCAAGCTGCATACTGGACCCTATTCCAACTACACTACTGAAAGAGATGCTTCCTGTGCTTGGCCCTCCTATGTTGAACATAATAAACGGCTCTCTATCCACCGGATGTGTACCAAACTCACTGAAAGTGGCAGTAATAAAGAATCTCTTGAAAAAGCCCAACCTTGACCCATAAAATATAAAAACTATCGGCCTATATCAAATCTCCCATTCCTCTAATTTTTTTTTAGAAAAAGCTGTTGTGCAGCAACTCACTGCCTTCCTGAAGACGAACAATGTATACAAAATGCTTCCGTCTGGTTTTAGACCCCATCATAGCAATGAGACTGCACTTGTGAAGGTGGTAAATGACCTTTTAACTTCTTTGGGGTACAATGACATTAGCATTAGAATTTACCAATCCAGCATGGCATCCTCGCCGTGCAGAAACATGTCTTCCGCCTGGGAGTCAAAACTAGCAAAACAAGCTTCGCTGAAAGATTCATCTTCCTGAAGAAACTCGGTCTCGCTGTCTCGATCAATTTCCTCTATAATTTGGGTTAAATCTGTATACCTAGACTTTGTTTTAGCTTTTCCTGATTTATTTGCCATAATTTAAATATATAAACTTGTTGAAAATGCTATTGAATATGTACTGCTATTCGTAACATTCGTGGCTCCGTCAAGTAGGATTTGCAATGGCGAATGAACCTCTTTTACGCCAGAGTTTACGACAAAGGCTGGTCTTTGAACGTATAACCATTGCATATTGCGAGATTTCTAGATGATCAGTGGTCATTGGACAAAAATACAGTCAATCAATGATAGACCAGTCCTACCATTGGTGTGTAATGAGGTCATTCATTGGTGTCTTCAAATCGGTGTGTTTCGGTCAATACGTCCCGGGAAAAGAACCATCATGTATGGTTGTGTTAGTAACAACCAGAGGATTGCAATGAAACCAACCATGACTGGATAAACATTTGTTGTGTGTGTAATTACCACGAACGCTTCGTCCAAAGTTGAATGAGAAAGGAAATCACGACGCAACCGGTTTACATGTTTTGTGTTAGGCTATAAAAATTGATTTTATCAAACAAAACGAACATTCACTGTGTAGTTAGGTCACTTGCCATTGCCACCAGAGGAAGATCTTCAATGGTAAGCAATTTATTTTATTGTTATTTCTGACTTTCGTGACGCTAATGCTTGGTTGGAAAATGCTAGTAACACTTGTGTGTGTGTGTGGGGCGCCCCCCAACTCACAGAAAATCGCATGTTTGCTTTTGCAGTAAACCTTTTTGAAATCTGACACAGCGGCTGGATTAATAAGACGTTCATCTTTTAAATGATGTAAGATACATGTATTTACAAGAATGTTTAATTCAATGAATGGTGTATTTAAAATGTTAGCTCTCTGTAGTTTCACCGGATGTTGGCCTGGTGGGACGTTAACGTCTCACCTACCCTAGAGAGGTTAATGGCGTCAGACCGTCAGCTCTGCATCTGTCCTTGTGCTCCTAGACCTTAGTGCTGCTTTTGATACCATCAATCACCACATTCTTTTGGAGAGATTAGAAACCCTAATTGGTCTACACGGACAAGATCTGGCCTGGTTTAGGTCTTATCTGTCGGAAATATATCAGTTTGTCTCTGTGAATGGTTTGTCCTCTGACAAACCAACTGTAAATTTCAGTTTTCCTCAAGGTTCCGTCTTAGGACCACTATTGTTTTCACTATATATTTTACCTCTTGGGTATGTAATTCGAAAACATAATGTTAACTTTCACTGCTATGCGGATGACACACAGCTGTACATTTCAATGAAACATGGTGAAGCCCCAAAATTGCCCTCGCTGGAAGCCTGTGTTTCAGACATAAGGAAGTGGACTTTCTACTTTTAAACTCGGACAAAACAGAGATGCTTGTTCTAGGTCCCAAGAAACAAAGAGATATTTCTGCTGAATCTGACATTTAATCTTGATGGTTGTACAGTCGTCTCAAATAAAACTGAAGGACCTCAGCTTTACTCTCTCTTTTGACGAACATATCAAGACTGTTTCAAGGACAGCTTTTTTCCATTTACGTAACATTGCAAAAATCCGACATTTTCTGTCCAAAAATGATGCAGAAAAATGTATCCATGCTTTTGTTACTCTACTAAATAAACTTCAGTTAGTGCTAAATACGGCTGCTAGAATCCAGACTAGAACCAAAAAATTTGATCATATTACTCCAGTGCTAGCCTCCCTACACTGTCTTCCTGTTAAGGCAAGGGCTGATTTAAAGATTTTACTGCTAACCTACAAAGCATTAACGGGCTTGCTCCTACCTATCTTTACGATTTGGTCCTGCCGTACATACCTACACATACGCTACGGTCACAAGACGCAGGCCTCCTAATTGTCCCTCGTATTTCTAAGCAAACAGCTGGAGGCAGGGCTTTCTCCTATAAAGCTCAGTTTTTATGGAATGGACTGCCTACCCATGTGAGAGACGCAGACTCTGTCTCAATCTTTAAGTCTTTACTGAAGAGTCATCTCTTTAGTAGGTCCTATGATTGAGTGTAGTCTGGCCCAGGAGTGTGAAGGTGAATGGAAAGGCACAGGAGCAACGAACTGCCCTTGCTGTCTCTGCCTGGCCGGTTCCCCTCTCTCCACTGGGATTCTCTGCCTCTAACCCTATTACAGGGGCTGAGTCACTAGCTTACTGGTGCTCTTCCATGCCGTCACTAGGAGGGGTGAGTCACTTGAGTGGGTTGAGTCACTGACGTGGTATTCCTGTCTGGGTTGGCGCCCCACACCTTGGGTTGTGCTGTGGCGGAGAACGATGTGGGCTATACTCAGACTTGTCTCAGATTGGTAAATTGGTGGTTGAAGATATCCCTCTAGTGGTGTGGGGGATGTGCTTTGGCAAAGTGGGTGGGGTTATATCCTGCCTGTTTGGCCCTGTCCGGGGGTATCATCGGATGGGGCCACAGTGTCTCCTGACCCCTCCTGTCTCAACCTCCAGTATTTGTGCTGCAGTAGTTTGTGTCGGGGGGCTAGGGTCAGTCTGTTATTTCTGGAGTATTTCTCCTGTCTTATCCGGTGTCCTGTGTGAATTTAAGTATGTTCTCTCTAATTCTCTCTTTCTTTCTCTCTCTTGGAGGACCTGAGCCCTAGGACCTTGCCTCAGGACAACCTGGCATGATAACTCCTTGTTGTCCCCAGTCCACTTGGCCGTGCTGCTGCTCCAGTTTCAACTGTTCTGCCTGCGGCTATGGAACCCTGACTTGTTCACTGTGATTACTATTATTTGACCATAATGAACATTTGAACATCTTGAGTTTGAGTTTATTTTTACAGGGACAGTGCACATTAATCAACATTTCAGTAAAAGTGCTGTTTTTAGCCAGCCGGCTAATTTTCAACCACAGTCCCTGGGCAGGTTATTAAAAACAATTACAAAATAGACAATAGCAACATAGGACAAGCAAGACATATCATACAGACAGAGCAACATAGGACAAGCAAGACGTAGCATACAGATATAGCAACATAGAACAAAAAGCAGCCGTACATCTTGGCCATGTTATAATCTTCACCTGGCACAGCCAGAAGAGGACTGGCCACCCCTCATAGCCTGGTTCCTCTCTTGGTTTCTTCCTAGGTTTTGGCATTTCTAGGGAGTTTGTCCTAGCCACCGTGCTTCTACACCTGCATTGCTTGCTGTTTGGGGTTTTAGGCTGGGTTTCTGTACAGCACTTTGAGATATCAGCTGATGTAAGAAAGGCTATATAAATACATTTGATTTTATTTGAAACAGTTCTGAAGATTTTGTGACGTTTTTGTTTGTTTTTCACGTCGGTGAGGGTTTTTTCGGCTGTTAGAGCAAACAACATATTTTATAGAGGCAAGCCGAAGTCTATGCCCCTTCGTCAGTGATTGGTCAACTGTAGGGATTCTTCAATAAAGTATTTTTTGTCATTCAATGAGAGATGACTCGTTTTCATGTACATTTTTCATCGAGAAATACTGCACCAAATATCACGTAATCAGAGTAATTTTAGATGAATTCTGACTATTTTGAGGACATGTATGTATACTGGCTATGGCATCTCAAAATGGCCTCTTGCCACTTTTTTCTAGTTTTCAAGCAAAGGTCTTTTTAAGGGACTATGTGAGCACACTCTTTCGGTTTGGCTAGCCGAGTTCAGCTTGGCGTCAGTCGAACTGAAGCATGCAGACGCCTTTAGAGGTAGTTTTGCGAGCCAATGCTATCCTGGTCTAGCACAATGACTGGAAGTCTACGGGTACGCTAGCATATGCTTCTGTACCGGTAGATTTTGAGTCATTGCACTGACTCTGGGTAAATAGAAAAAAGGCTTAATTGCCAGAATAACGCAGTATCGCTTTAATGGGTTCTCCTACTTTGACCCTTATAATATCAAAACAATTTAATTGGTCACTGACTTAGCCAAGATTTCATGACTGACAATAGGGCATCAACGGGCCTTAGACACTTCTGCCTCAGTCTGAAATAAAGTTAGACAGTGCCGCATTATTGGTTGTATTCACATGATACAGGACTAATGCCCACAAATTCAACTTGTGGGTAAATTCAAACTAAACTTTGTTTACATCTATTGCTAGCTGCATTTCATCCTATTGTAGTCTCTCGAGTGTCCCACAAAAACCCTTGTAACTATTGTATCCTAAGTACATGAACCTTGCTAAGGTTATATAAGGTTGAGTATCCTACCAAATAAGCAGTGGTGTAAAACACTTAAGTAAAAATACTTTAAAGTGCTACTTAAGTAGTTTTGGGGGGGTAAGTTTTACTTCACTATATTCCTAAAGAAAATAATGTACTTTTTACTCCATACATTTCCCTGACACCCAAAAGTAGTCATTACATTTTGAATGCTTAGCAGGACATACAATTCATGCACTTATCAAGAAAAATCCCTGGTCATCCCTAATGCCCCTGATCTGGCTGTTGTGTTGGAGTGTGCCCCTGGCTATCTGTAAAAACATTTATTTGAAAGAAAATGGTGTTCTCTGGTTTGCTTAAAATGAGGAATTTTAAACAATTTATACTTTAACTTTTGATACTTAAGTATATTTTAGCAATTACAATTACTTTTGATTCTTAAGTACATATAAAACTGAATACTTTTAGAATTTTACTCAAGTAGTATTTTACTGGGTGACTTTCACTTTTACTTGAGTCATTTTCTATTAAGATATCTTTACTTTTACTCACGTATGACAATCTCTATTGCACTCCACACTGCCCTTTCACACCTGCACAAAAGGAACACCTATATGAGAATGCTATTCATTTACTACAGCTCAGCGTTCAACACCATACTGCCCTCAAAGCTCATCACTAAGCTAAGGACCCTGGGACTAAAACACCTCACTCCGCAACTGGATCCTGGACTTCCTGACGGGCCACCCCCAGGTGGTGAGGGTAGGTAACAACACATCCGCCATGCTGATCCTCAACACAGGGGCTGCTCAGGGGTACGCGCTCAGTCCCCTCAGATGACACAACAGTGGTAGGCCTGATCACCGACAACGATGAGACAGCCTAATAGGGAGGAAGTCAGAGACCTGACTGTGTGGTGCAAGGACAACAGCCTCTCCCTCAATGTGAACAAGACAGAGGAGATGATTGTGGACTTAAGGAAAGGAAGGACCGAGCACGCTCCAATTCTCATTGACGGGGCTGTAGTGGAACAGGTTGAGAGCTTCAGGTTCTGTGCAATCCACATCACCAACAAACTAACATAGTCCAATCTCACCAAGACAGTCGTGAAGAGGGCACGACAAAACTTGTTCCCCCTCAGGAGACTGAAAAGATTTGGCATGGTCTTCAGATCCTCAAAACGTTCTACAGCTGCACCATCGAGAGCATGGCTGCGTCACTGACTGGTATGGCAACTGCTCGGGCCTCCGACCGCAAGGCATTACAGAGGGTAGTACGTACGGCCCAGTACATCCCCGGGGTCAAGCTTCCTGCCATCCAGGACCTCTATACCAGGCGGTGTCAGAGGAAGACCATAAAAATTGTCAGACTCCAGCCACCCTAGTCCTCGACTGTCCTCTCTGCTACCACATGGCAAGCGGTACCGGAGCGCCAAGTCTAGGTTAATTTGGGTCGATTTCAAGTTTTCATAACAATCGGTAATCTGCCTTTTTGGACGCCGATTATGGCTGATTACTTTGCAATCCACGAGGAAACTGCGTGGCAGACTGACCACCTGTTACGCGAGTGCAGCGTCAAAAGGACCTTGTGGCTGCAAGGAGACAAGGGAAGTTGCTAGCTAGCATTAAACTTATCTTGTAAAAAACAATCAATCTTCACATAATCACTAGGTAACTAGACATGGTTGATGATATTACTAGTTTATCTAACTTGTCCTGCGTTGCATATAATCAATGCGGTGCCTGTTAATTTATCATCGAATCACAGGCTACTTCAACTTTGCCAAACGGGTGATGATATAACAAAAACGCATTCGCAAAAAGAGCACAATCGTTGCACAAATGTACCTAACCATAAATATCAATGCCTTTCACAGAAGTATATTTTATTAAACATGCATCTTTAGTTAAAAGAAATGAATGTTAGCAGGCAATATTAACTAGGGAAATTGTGTTACTTCTCTTGCGTTCAGTGCAAGCAGAGTCAGGGTATATACAACAGTTTGGGCCGCCTGGCTTGTTGCGAACTGTGTGAAGACCGTTTCTGCCTAACAAAGACCGTAATTAATTTGGCAGAATTGTACATAATTATGACATAACATTGAAGGTTGTGCAATGTAACAGCAATATTTAGACTTAGGGTTGCCACCCATTCGATAAAATACAGAATGGTTCCATATTTCACTGAAAATAATAAAAGTTTTGTTTACAAAATGATAGTTTCTGGATTTGACCATGTTATTGACCAACGGCTCTTATTTCTGTGTTTATTATATTATAAGTAAGTCTATGATTTGATATTTGATAGAGCAGTCTGACTGAGCGGTGGTATGCAGCAGCAGGCTCGTAAGCATTCGTTCAAACAGCACTTTACTGTGTTTGCCAGCAGCTTTTAGCCATGCTTGAAGCACAGCACTGTTTATGACTTCAAGCCTATCAACTCCCGAGATTAGGCTGGCAATACTGAAGTGCCTATAAGAACATCCAATACTCAAAGGTATATAAAATACAAATGGTACAGAGAGAAATAGTTGACGTGTCATAATTCCTATAATAACTACAACCTAAAACTTCTTAACTGGGAATATTGTAGAACTGGGAATATTGAACTACCAGCTTTCATATGTTCTCATGTTCTAAGCAAGGAACTTAAATGTTAGCTTTTTTACATGGCACATACTGCACTTTTACTTTCTTCTCCAACACTGTGTTTTTGCATTATTTAAACCAAATTGAACATGTTTCATTATTTATTTGAGACTAAATAGATTTTATTTATTTATTATATAACATTTAAAGTGTTCATTGTTCATTCAGTATTGTTGTATTTGTCATTATTACAAATAATATCTATAAAAACCGTCCGATTAATCGGTATCGGCTTTTTTGGTCCTCTAATAATCAACCTCTATTCTAAACAGCTTCAACCTCAAGCCATAAGACTCCTGAACATCTAATCAAATGACTACCCAAACTATTTGCATTGTCCCACCCCCCCTTCTACGCTGCTGCTACTCTCTGTTATTATCTATGCATAGTCACTTTAATAACTCTACCTACATGTACATATTACCTCAATTACCTCGACACCAGTGCCCCGCACATTGACTCTGTACCGGTATCCCATGTATATAGTTCTGCTATTGTTATTTACTGCGGCTCTTTAAATATTTGTTATTCTTATCTCTTACGTTTTTTTAAGGTATTTTCTTAAAACTGTTGGTTAAGGGAGTGTAAGTAAGCATTTCACTGTAAGGTCTTTCTATACCCGTTGTATTTGGCACATCTGACAAATACAGCAGGTAGCCTAGTGGTTAGACTAGTAACCGAAAGGTTGAAAGTTCGAATCCCTGAGCTGACAAGGTCAAAATTAATGTCATTCTGCCCCTGAACAAGGCAGTTAACCCACTGTTCCTAGGCCGTCATTGAAAATAAGAATTTGTTCTTAACTGATTGCCTAGTTAAATGAAATAAAAATGTGGGTACTTTTTCCACCACTGCAACTAGGATATGTAACAAAAAAGGTCAGGCGAGTCCGTTCCACAACAACATAAAACCGACTGAGCTAGCTCAACCACTGTATGACTACGATTAGCGTCATACCTAAAATCTGCCTGCCTGCCTACCCCTTCATCAGTGTTCAGGGAGTGTCTCCTCTCTGGGCTATTTATAACCATACAGTTATCAAGAGGGCCATTTTTTTTTTACAACAATAGTCATGTCTCAGATACCAAAAATACCAGACAATTCCTCTGGGATGATCACAGCAGAGTACATGCTGAACTACACAGAGGGCTGGAGATAGCAAGAGGCCCAGGTTCCAGTCATCGCAGCCCTTTTTCCCCAGGTGACTCATGTTCTCCCTGCAAAACTAAGTCAAAATCATTTATCAACATGGCATGTTAGTTCACAGAAGATCAGCAGAACCTGAGCTTGTTTCTCATTGTCACAGAAGTTCATGTCTGGACTTCACACCTGTTTAAGAACTGAGAGGTAGGAAGAGTCCTCCATTGTACAAACAACTCCCTTTCACATCTAACAGCTGTAGAATTTCAAGTGGTTTCTTGGCCTGACAAAGACATCTCCTCTACTGAATCCATTTAGACACAAACAGTCTCACTATAACTAGTTGGGCTCTACATTTTTTCCTACTTTGTTTAGGGAGAACAAAACGAAAAATCCCTTTGCTCAGCAGTTGTCTTTGTGGGAGGGTAACTAAGAGCGAGTGAGAACAGTGTGCAAACATTTCAATGGTCCTCCACACAGCTGCTGTCTATGCATGTGTGGGAGAATACCACACCTAGGCCGACAGCACCTCAAACGCATGAACACAGAGGAGCTTTGCTGAAAGGTATCCTGCCTTTAACTAAAGGAAAAGACAGGATACTGTTCTTTGTCAGACTAATATAAATAATAATAATATATGCCATTTAGCAGACGCTTTTATCCAAAGCGACTTACAGTCATGTGTGCATACATTCTACGTATGGGTGGTCCCGGGGATCGAACCCACTACCCTGGCGTTACAAGCGCCATGCTCTACCAACTGAGCTACAGAAGGACCGAAGGACAGAAGACTAAAATTATCTTTGATACTGACAGAATATCAGGTGGGGTTTGTGAGTGTATGAGTGACTCACTAAGCAAAATAATTATAATGAAAAACTCTACATTTACATTTTTTAAATTGAATGACAATATCAAACCTGTGATAACTGTTCAGCAAAAAAAGCTATTTAAATTTTGCACTTCAAAAGTGTAGAGAACATGAAAAGTTGCACGGCTGTTTTGCAACTGTTTTTTTTCAGTCAGCTGCAAGGGTCAAAAGGTACATTGCTTTGCATTCAGGCACACTTATCCCCAAGCTACTGCTGCTGACAATGATGCATTGCTGATGTAGACAAGACTTTTCTTGCAACATATACTAACAAAAAGTGCATCCCTTTCACCCAGGCTGTGAAGTAGGCACCACTCCTGACTAGGAGACCTACTCTATCTACCTGCACCTGACCAACCTGTCAACTTGTCAAACAGTCTGTGCAGACAGTTGCATGTGATCACACACACACTTCCACAAACACCAACCCTCCCCCTCTCTTCCTCACACACACCCACGAACTAACCTCTCTCTCACACGCACACACACACAGGCAGCTCTGGTGATTTGGTAATGGTCCGTTAGCGCAGGAAGTTGGCCTACTGTGATTTGATGGCAGAGATAAAGGCGTGAAGGGGCGTATCTAGCGACCCCACCTCTTATCTGCAGCCAGGCCAGATGTTGCCAGCTGGGGTCATCCAGAGCCTGGCAGGGTGGGCTCGCATGGGTTATGTCTTTGTGTGCATAACGTGTTTGAGTGTGTGTGTATGTAATGAGTGTTTGTGTGTATGAATCGGATTGTGTATGAATCTTGTGTGTAGGTGTGTGCATTGTGCATGTGAGTGTGTGTGACTATAGCGGCGGGGTGGCCACGACTCTGCCTCCTGTTGAGACTCGCTCCAGTGGGCTTGAGAAAGCAAGGCATGTGGGGGATCCCGGAACAGGAACTAGAGGCCTGCAGGTCCAGGTGCACTACTTAAAGCAAGACTACATGGGTGACAGCAGTAGCAGCAGCGGTCCCCACCCCGACTATCTTTCTCTCCCTCCCTGGTGCGCCACATGTATGCCAAGCCAACTCACCTTGATGCATACGGCCTATTTCCTTCGCTTACTCATGCAATTCCTATGTTACATAAATAAAGTAGCTTAATTGTGGCTTCGGGGTTAAATGGGATTTGAAGCTCTAATCAAGTGATTTAAAAAAAAAAAAAATGCTAGATGAAATTAATGGCATAAGTCACCGACTCGTGAATGATGGCTAGTTTTGAAAAGCAAAACAAATATGGCGGCTTATTGAACATGAAAACTAGATGAAATATAACCAACTGGTGCAGATTTCTTTGCGGTCACAGTTTACCAAAACATATCTATTTTTTCCTCAACACTGACCTTCTCATCGAGAACACACCTCATGTTTAACACTATACATAAATCCATGAGAATTCAGCGGCCATAACACTTCTCTGGAATGTTTAGATTGGCACATCTCTCTCACTTTCTCTCTCCAGACACACTGACCCTGGCATCACTTCAGAGCACAGCTGTCTCTGAGGTGGGCTGCAATCAATCCAACTCACTTCAGGCCAACACAATATTGGGCAACATAAGAGCCATCCTGGACTGTAACATTCAGGTAATCGTTTTTCCCCAGCAACATGATGTGCTTGACGTCTTACCCAATTACTGGAGAATTCTGAGGAAAACGATCATCAGCATTTCTGTTGTAGCTGCTATGAAATCAAGATATTGAAGACAACAATATCAAAGGACAGAGTGCTGTGTTGCTAGTGATAGATACAATGCATATGTTTAGTTATGCTTCAAGAAAAATACCACTTTTTTCAAATGACCAATTGCTCAATGTGAAACCAGTTGAAGATAATCGTATGGCTAGGGCTATGAAGATTAGGGTTTTAGAAAAAAACACAATAGCTCCATACTGGATGGGTGATATAAAATGTCAAAGCATCTTGTGATTTGCCATATGTGACATGACACTTTTGCCACACACTATATGGCATGTCATTTACTAATGAATGATGTTTAAAACTTCTACAGTGGGGCAAAAAAGTATTTAGTCAGCCACCAATTGTGCAAGTTCTCCCACTTAAAAAGATGAAGAGAGTCCTGTAATTTTCATCATAGGTACACTTCAACTATGACAGACAAAATGAGAAAAAAAATCCAGAAAATCACATTGTAGGATTTTTTATTCATTGATTTGCAAATTATGGTGGAAAATAAGTATTTGGTCAATAACAAAAGTTTATCTCAACACTTTGTTATATACCCTTTCTTGGCAATGACAGAGGTCAAACGTTTTCTGTAAGTCTTCACGAGGTTTTCACACACTGTTGCTGGTATTTTGGCCTATTCCTCCATGCAGATCTCCTCTAGAGCAGTGATATTTTGGGGCTGTTGCTGGGCAACACAGACTTTCAACTCCCTCCAAAGATTTTCTATGGGGTTGAGATCTGGAGACTGGCTAGGCCACTCCAGGACCTTGAAATGCTTCTTACGAAGCCACTCCTTCGTTGCCTGGGCGGTGTGTTTGGGATCATTGTTATGCTGAAAGACACAACCACGTTTCATCTTCAGTGCCCTTGCTGATGGAAGAAGGTTTTCACTCAAAATCTCACGATACATGGCCCCATTCATTCTTTCCTTTACATGGATCAGTCGTCCTGGTCCCTTTGCAGAAAAACAGCCCCAAAGCATGATTTTCCCATCCCCATGCTTCACAGTAGGTATGGTGTTCTTTGGATACAACTCAGCATTCTTTGTCCTCCAAACACGACGAGTAGAGTTTTTACCAAAAAGTTATATTTTGGTTTCATCTGACCATATGACATTCACCCAATCTTCTTCTGGATCATCAAAATGCTCTCTAGCAAACTTCAGACGGGCCTGAACATGTACTGGCTTAAGCAGGGAGACACGTCTGGCACTGCAGGATTTGAGTCCCTGGCAGCGTAGTGTGTTAATGATGGTAGGCTTTGTTACTTTGGTCCCAGCTCCCTGCAGGTCATTCACTAGGTCACCACTAGGTGTGGTTCTGTGATTTTTGCTCACCGTTCTTGTGATCATTTTGACCCCACGGGGTGAGATCTTGCGTGGAGCCCCAGAACGAGGGAGATTATCAGTGGTCTTGTATGTCTTCCATTTCCTAATAATTGCTCCCACAGTTGATTTCTTCAAACCAAGCTGCTTACCTATTGCAGATTCAGTCTTCCCAGCCTGGTGCAGGTCTACAATTTTGTTTCTGGTTTCCTTTGACAGCTCTTTGGTCTTGGCCATAGTGGAGTTTGGAGTGTGACTGTTTGAGGTTGTGGACAGGTGTCTTTTATACTGATAACAAGTTCAAACAGGTGCCATTAATACAGGTAACGAGTGGAGGACAGAGGAGCCTTTTAAAGAAGAAGTTACAGGTCTGTGAGAGCCAGAAATCTTGCTTGTTTGTAGGTGACCTAATACTTATTTTCCACCATAATTTGCAAATTAATTAATTAAAAATCCTACAATGTGATTTTCTGGATTTTTCTTTTTCATTTTGTCTGTCATAGATGAAGTGTACCTATGATGAAAATTACAGGCCTCTCTCATCTTTTTAAGTGGGAGAACTTGCACAATTGGTGGCTGACTAAATACTTTTTTGCCCCACTGTATATAAGCCTTTATGGAGTTTATGAAGAATTCATTTTGCGTCAAAAGTTGTAGTCCGTTAAAAGTTGGACCGAAGTTCTACAGTATGCTTAAAGCACCTAATGGACCTAGCCTGTGCTAAATTAAGGGCTAGAAAACAGAATGGGACAACTTTCTGTTAGAGGAAACTACTGGACCCACAGACAACAAGATCAAGGTAAAAGATATGTGAATGGAGTCGGTGGTGAGAAAACAGTCAGTTAGATATGAGTGGCCTGTGAAGTGATAGCGAGCATTCTCAATAAGTGTCGGCTAGTGGGGGTCACTGTGAGAGTCGCCAGTCAGGCTATCCTGAGGAAGTCATTTTCCTCCCTCTTCACTGTTGGCAGAGGGAGGGAGTGAAGAGGGGGGAGGGGGAGGATGGGAAAGCTGCCGAATATTACTGTTAGTTTCCATGGTGACTGATGCAGCTGGGAAAGTTGAGCGCTCCGTCACGTGTGTGGGGCACGAGGATCTGTGCTGGACTGCACTGCTCCTCGCACACACACACACACACACACACACACACACACACACACACACACACACACACACACACACACACACACACACACACACACACACACACACACACACCACACCACACCACACCAAGCGAGAGGACAGACAGATAGAAAGAGAGAGGAGCCTGTTCCTCCCTTTTCAAGAGGGGTCTTTCTCTTTTTCTCCCTCTGTCTCTCTCTCTGCTACTTCCTGTGGGAACTGAGCACCAAGCGGGCCCCACACACACACACACACACACACACACACACAACACAGCTCCATGGCTCCCACTGGCCACAAATACTGGAGACTTTTCACATGTTGTTGGTCCATAAAGTTTCTATCTCCTATTACATCAAGTAACATACAGTGGCAAGACAAAGTATGTGATCCCTTTGGAATATACCTGGATTTCTGCATAAATTGGCGATCAAATTAGACATGATCTTCATCTAAGTCACAACAATAGAAAAACAAAGTGTGCTTAAACTAATAACACACAAATTATTGTATTTTTCATAATTTAAACATTCTCAGTGTAGGTTGGGAAAAAGTATGTGAACCCCAAGGCTAATGACTTCTCCAAAAGCTAATTGGGGTCAGGAGTCCGCTAACCTGGAGTCCAATCCACAAGACTAGATTGGAGATGTTGGTTAGAGCTGCCTTGCCCTATAAAAAAACACTCACAAAATTTGACTTTGCTATCACAAGAAGCATTGTCTGATGTGAACCATAACTCTAACAAAAGAGAAGACCTAAGATTGCCTCGAACATCTCAGAAGACCTAAGATTAAGAATTGTTGACTTGCATAAAGCTGGAAAGGGTTACAAAACAAAAGTATCTCTAAAAGCCTTGATGTTCATCAGTCCACGGTAAGACAAATTGTCTATAAATGGAGAAAGTTCAGCAATGTTGCTACTCTCCTTAAGAGTGGTAGGTGTGGCTGTCCTGCAAAGATGACTGCAAGAGCACAGTGCAGAATGCTCAATGAGGTTAAGAAGAATCCTAGAGTGTCAGCTAAAGACTTACATAAATCTCTGGAACATGCTAACATCTCTGTTGACGAGTCTACGATACGTAAAACACTAAACAAGAATGCTGTTTATGGGAGGACACCACGGAAGAACCCACTGTGGTCCAAAAAAAACATTGCTGCACGTCTGAAGTTTGCAAAAGTGCACCTGGATGTTCCACAGCGCTACTGGCAAAATATTCTGTGGGCAGATGAAACTACAGTTGAGTTGTTTGGAAGGAACGCACAACATGATGTGTGGGGGAAAAAATGCACAGCACACCAACATCAAAACCTCATCCCAACTGTAAAGTATGGTGGAGGGAGCATCATGGTGTGGGGCTGCTTTGCTGCTTCAGGGCCTGGGCAGCTTGTTATCATCGACGGAAAAATGAATTCCAAAGTTTATCAAGACATTTTGCAGGAGAATGTTACCAATTGAACCTCTGTCCACCAATTGAACCTCAACAGACGTTGGTTGAAGCAACAGGCCAACGACTCAAAACTCAGAAGTAATTCAACAAATCAACAACAGAAGAAAATACACCTTCTGGAGTGGTCCAATCAGAGTCCTGACCTCAACCTGATTGAGATGCTGTGGCATGACCTCAAGAGAGCAGTTCACACCAGACATCTCAAGAATATTGCTGAACTGAAACAGTTTTGTAAAGTGGAATGGTAAAAAAATCCAGGTGTTGCAGGTCCGATCCACAGCTACAGAAAATGTTTGGTTGAGGTTATTGCTGCCAAAGGCGGTTCAACCAGTTATTACATCCAAGGTTTCACATACTTTTCCCACCCTGCACTGTGAATGTTTACACGGTGTGTTCAATAAAGACATGAACACGTATACTTGTTTGTGTTATTAGTTTAAGCAGAATGTGTCTGTCTATTGTTGTGACCTTGATGAAGATCAGATCAAATTTTATGACCAATTTATTCAAAAATCCAGGTATTTCTAAAGGGTTCACATACTTTAGCTAGATTTTAGTAGATTTTAGCTAGATTTTAGTAGCTAGATTTTAGCTACTTTCACTAAGGTGGCAAACTGCTTCTAAGCATTTTATTGTGTAAACAGATAATGGTTATTTCGCTGTTGTTTCAGGAGGCTCCACGGAAAAGGAACTAAAATCAAGTATAGGAAGTGGAAGCAATTATACTTTCTTTCACATGTAGCATAACCAGTTGATACTTTGTGGCCAAGTCCCTTCTACTTTAATAAGCTAATGTACTGAATTCTGAGGCAGTGGCAATAACCAAAGGCATCAATTTTACCTTCATTTAACTAGGCAAGTCAGTTAAGAACAAATTCTTATGTTCAACGACGGCCTAGGAACAGTGAGTTAACTGCCTGTTCAGGGGCAGAACGACAGACCTTGTCAGCTCGGGGATTTGAACTTGCAACCTTCCGGGTTACAATTCCAACGCTCTAAACACTAGGCTGTCGTGTCAAAAAATACCACAGACATTATGAAAAGTAAGAACAGAAGTATAATGTTCTCTGAGAGCCATGTGACTTGCTGCTTCATCACATGTGGCAACTGGACAGCAGAGTGTAGAAACAGCTGGGCAGAGTTGTATGAGAAAAAAGTGTGTGTGTGTGTGTGTGTGCATGAGTGAGAGATTGCTTGGTCGGGATTTAGAGCAGTTGGAAGGCATGTCGAGAAGGGCCTGTGCCACTGCCAAGGTATCAGCACAGACCCCAACAATCCCTGAGTTGACACTGTTCAGAAAACCATGACATCTTGTCACTCTCTGTTACGTGGAGCCAACGTTTCTTAGTCCCATAGCAACTAGATATTTACATTTTTTCCTAGACTCTGGCAGGATAAAGCCTGGCCTCTGGCTTGAGGACAAATTCAGCTGCAGTCAGGGAAATCTGAGGCACACGGAAACTGGACGAGCAACTGCAGCAATGTAAACAGAATGAAGAAACAATGTCGATGAAAGTCATGTTTGACTAGCTCTGCTTGACGTAAAGCATCCAGCTCCATGAAGTTGAGGACTGTCTATCTCTGCATAATACTGCTTGAGTTATGTGGAAAAGACCTTTGCAGTGCCTATCAGTCCAAATGGACTACCTGGTTATTCAATCCCTGACTCCATTGGGTGTGGTTCTAATCTAGAAAATGCTGTCTGTAGTTCAAGCCAAGACATGCTGAAAGTAAAGGAAAGTGAAGGGTGAAAAGAGAGAGAGAGGGAAAGAGACAGCTGATCACAATACACAGAGGGCAAACAATAACCGAAGGACATAATTACTTCAGGTTGTAACTGTTCGTGTAGACACTTGAAAAAACAAGTGTCTACACTTTTTTCGGTAAAAAGCTGAGGGATAGGGCTGGAGAAATGTAACCACTCTCAAATTCATAGATAGAGCTATGGATGCAAGGACTGACCATCCTTGATATAAAAATGGTAGTTTTGCCATGTTTTGAGGCTATATAGTGTTTGTTTACATTTACTTTGTTTCCAAACATTGGAGTAAAACAACTTATATTTTGGGTTTTGATGGGGTACGACAACTGAAATAAGCACATGAGGCATTTCCAAGTTCTTCAAGAATCAATGGGTACAATCAAACAAACACTAATGAAAATAGCTAGTGTGTCAGCGTAACTGCTAGCCTGATAGGTGTAGTCCAGCAAGGCAAGTCTGTATGTCAGTCAAAGTTGACAGGTCTATAAGGCTGCATTTACACAGGAAGCCCAATTCAGATATTTTGCCGATAATCTGATATCCAACGGATATTTTCCCTAATGTGTAAACAGCAAAAAAACACATAGAATCTGATCTTTTGATGTCAGATTTATACCACCTCAATATGTGGATCTGAATCCTGATACAAACCTGATCCTATGTGACCTCTGTCTGGATGCGCTGATTTTCTTGCACATTACCTGCTGTTAACATGACAGCCCAAAATTGAAGAAAAAAAAACAGTGACAGGAATTGAGCATTGCATCTGTGTGCTACTTCAGAGGCTACATCAATGTGGATGTGCAAATCTGATATGGGTCACATGTAAAACTGAGTGTGGACAATCAGACAAAAAGATTGAAAATAGAAAGAAAAAGAGATTTGGGTTTTTAGGGTGGCTGTGTAAACACAGCCTTTGTGATCCATACAGACACACACTAAACAGGCAATTCATTGATTTCATTAATAAGAAGGGCCCATACAGCAAAGCAGTGATTGTAGTGGTGAGATGTAGGCTATCAGTGCTTTTTCTGTGGGTTCACCCACTAAACCTCTGCCAATGAGCACACTGAAACATGCAGACTAAAGCTGGTGATCGTCAGCTGACCGAACAGAGTAAAGCCAGTGTTGAAGAGCTTCACTCAGCCAGCACACCCCTGCTATCTTTAAGGACCTTAATGATGTAACAAAGTGGCAGTTGAAAAGTTTAGCGCTAGTAATCATGCAAAGCTTAAAATGAACCAATTTAAAATAGACTGTAACCCTTGGTTGGAAAAGGGATCCCCTTTATTAACAGCCTATCCTAACGTAGCCTGAGCGGCGTTTCTTTCTTTCTGGTCCTGACGAGAAAAATATGTAAAAAATGTAGGGGGGGGGGGTTCTCTTCTGCACTGTTCAACCAATCTAGTAAATGTGGAGGAGGAGTTAAGATGGAGTGTCGCCTTGTTAACATCCAAAAGCGGTAGTCGTGTCACAGGCTCTCTTTCCATTTCCCCTGAAAACCAGATGCTTCCGGTTTCCCCGACCCTGCTGAGGGTGCTCACTACCTGACAAGGCATGCAAGGTTTTGTGAGATCTACTTAATATTTTGGTGCTGTAGAAACATTGACACATGGCCACATCAACAAAATGACTGGATTGAACTACTCTTCTTATTAGCTTAATAGCCTTTGACTTTCTTAAAGTAACTGTCCAGTGTTTGAAGATTTCGATGATATACAGTGCCTTGCAAAAGCATTCATCCCCCTTGGCATTTTTCCTATTTTGTTGCATTATAACTTGTAATTTAAATAGATTTTCATTTGGATTTCATGTAATGGACAAACACAAAATAGTCCAAGTTGTTGAAGTGGAAAAAAAATTACTTGTTTAACAATTTTTTTTATTTTTATAATATTAAGAAAATTGGTGCGTGCATATGTATTCACCCCCTTTGCTATGAAGCCCCTAAATAAGATCTGGTGCAATCAATTACATTCAGAAGTCACATAATTAGTTAAATAAAGTCCACCTGTGTGCAATCTAAGTGTCACATGATCTGTCACATGATCTCAGTATATATACACCTGTTCTAAAAGGCCCCGGAGTCTGCAACACCACTAAGCAAAGGGCACCATCAAGCAAGCAGCACCATGAAGACCAAGGAGCACCATGAAGACCAAGGAGCTCTCCAAACAGGTTTAAGACAAAGTTGTGGAGAAGTACAGATCAGGGTTGGGTTATAAAAAAATATCAGAAAATTTGAACATCCCACGGAGCACCATTAAATCCATTATTAAAAAATGGCACCACAACAAACCTGCCAAGAGAGGGTCGCCCACCAAAACTCATGGAACAGGCAAGAAGGGCATTAATCAGAGAGGCAACAAAGAGACCAAGGGTAACCCCGAAGGAGCAGCAAAACTCCACAGCGGAGATTGGAGTAGGAACACTTTAAACTGTGTCCATAGGAACACTTTAAACTGTACACTCCACAGAGCTGGGCTTTATGGAAGAGTGGCCAGAAAAAAAAACTGTGCTTAAAGAACAAAATAAGCCAACACGTTTGGTGTTCACCAAAAGGCAAATGGGAGACTCCCCAAACATATGGAAGAAGGTACTCTGGTCAGATGAGACTAAAATGAGACTAAAGCTATGTGTGGCGCAAATCCAACACCTCTCATCATCCCGAGAACACCGATGTTTTTCATCGGCAGGGACTGGGAAACTGGTCAAAATTGAAGGAATGATGGATGGCGCTAAATACAGAGAAATTCTTGAGGGAAACCTGTTCTAGTCTTACAGAGATTTGAGACTGGGATGGAGGTTCACCTTCCAGCAGGACAATGCATACTGCTAAAGCAACACTCGAGTGGAAAAATTTAAATGTCTTGGAATGGCCTAGTCAAAGCCCAGAACTCAATCCAATTGAGAATCTGTGGTATGACTTAAAGATTGCTGTACACCAGCGGAACCCATCAAACTTGAATGAGCTGGAGAAGTTTTGCCTTGAAGAATGGGCAAAACTCCCAGTGGCTAGATGTGCCAAGCTTATAGACATACCCCAAGAGACTTGCAGCTGTAATTGCTGCAAAAGGTGTCTCTACAAACGATTGACTTTGGGGGGGTGAATAGTTATTCACACTCAAGTTCTGTTTCTTCTGTCTTATTCCTTGATTGTTTCACAATAAAACATATTTTGTATCTTCAAAGTGGTAGTAGACATGTTGTGTAAATCAAATGATACAACCCCCCAAAAAATTCATTTTAATTCCAGGTTGTAAGGAAACAAAATAGGAAAAATGCCAAGAGGGGTGAATACTTTCACAAGCCACTGTATCACCTATTATTAATCCCAAACCACTCATTCCTATGAGTAACCATGTTTAACAGTAACTCATAGTATCTTCACTCCAAAACCCAAAAGACTTACAAGGGTGATTTTATTTTTAAGTTGTTCCTTGGCCTAGCTCATACGGCCAGCAAGTTAATCTTAGGTCTCCACTGAGGATGACAATACACACCTGTGCACAGTCTTATCTGCTGATAATAATCTCAGCACAAGGAGGGTCCACCATCACGGCACCAGACACCCAAGCTTTTGTTTGAGACATAAAAATAAAATAAAACATTTACCCCCATTCCATTTCAGACATGTGTTAAAATGACAAAGGCTTTCGCCATCCTGGCGTCAAGAAATGAAAAAATAAAAAGGTTATTAAATAAACCACCACTGGCAAAACATTGTGTGTATGATAGGTTACATTTCAGATGCCCATTTGTAGCAAACTTCCTGTATCACTTATTTAATGAGTGGTTTGTATTCATGGATGCCAAGGGAAGCCAGGCTTCCTCAAAACATTGACCAATATTTTATTTATTTATTTATGATTAAATAATGTATTTTTTGTCTCTCTGTGTTTCATAATTTTCCTTCCAATTCGCAAGAGGCTGAATGTATCAGAGGGGAAAGCATCCGAGCGAGGGAAACAGTGCCCCTCTGTCTCTACGTGTAGGCCATCTATCTGAAACGGTCTGGTCTAAACGAGTATGACATTGTTGCCGCACATAGCATTGAGGCAAGGGAAACCAGCGAGCATCTGGCCTCCCTTGAAAAAGAAAGTATATAGAATTTGCCAATCAGAGATGAGCTAAACTGAGTGAGCTCAACAGTGAATGGTCCAGTGAATGTGTAATGTGTAGCCAGCTTTGATTTGGTGTCACTCCTATCAAATCCCATTGAGAGCATACGTCATTGACAGTAAAACTTGACTTGTTGCATATCGTTGTGTTGTTGTGTTGTCCTCCAGTGGCTAGCTTGCTAAAATGATCCCTTTCCTAAATTAGCCATGAATGGAAATAGGGATTTGGACTTGTGGTTTTAGTTCATTCTCTGTACTGACCAATGATTATAACGGTGATTCTGATCCAACCATAAATTCATACACTGTTGTGCCTCTGGCCTGAGAGGATGGAAGTTCAACATGTAGCTAGATGTAGAAGGCTAATGCTAACGAGCTAATGTTACACATGACTGGAAGTTAGGCTAGCGAACAAGAATTTTAGTCAAGTAGCCTATGACAACAAAAATATAAAAGTGTGTACTGTATGACAGAGTGATCGTCAGCATAAAAGAGAGGAGGAAGGCATTGCCGTTTCTCTACAAGTACAGTGAGTCAACATTGGGTCCCAGTGATTTTACCCACTCACTGCTACTGTATATGATTTTCCTATAATCAGCTGAAACATAAAGCTACCACTTAATTGTGGGGTATTATTGGTCACTGTGTTGATATATTTCAACTTGTGCAACCACTATTTTTTATTTTATAATTTAACCTTTATTTAACTAGGCAAGTCTGTCTACATCTGTCTGACTTCCTCCATGTGTAGGAATATACTACAGATGTTAAGATATTGGTATCCCTAGACAGTCATTCATATGACCTAAAAACTGATCATTACTCATAAGAGTGAGATAAACATAACTGGTCAATTCAACTGAACTCAGCAGCAACTTTGCATGATTAAAGAAAAGTAGACATGACTAGAGGTCGACCGATTGCGATTTTTCAACGCCGATACCTATACCGATTTTTGGAGGACCAAAAAAAAGCCGATAGCGATTAATCTGCCGATTTTTTTAAATGTATTTGTAATAATGACAATTACAACAATACTGAACGAACACGAACACTTATTTTAACTTAATATAACGCATAAATAAAATCAATTTAGCCTCAAATAAATAATGAAACATGTTCAATTTGGTTTAAATAATGCAAAAACAAAGTGTTGGAGAAGAAAGTAGAAGTGCAATATGTGCCATGTAAGAAAGCTAACGTTTAAGTTCCTTGCTCAGAACACGAGAACATATGAAAGCTGGTGGTTCCTTTTAACATGAGTCTTCAATATTCCCAGGTAAGAAGTTTTAGGTTGTAGTTATTATTGGAATTATAGGACTATTTCCCTCTATACCATTTATATTTCATTAACCTTTGACTATTGGATGTTCTTATAGGCACTTTAGTATTGCCAGTGTAACAGTATAGCTTCCGTCCCTCTCCTCGCCCCTCCCTGGGCTCGAACCAGGAACACAACAGCCACCCTTGAAGCAGCGTTACCCATGCAGAGCAAGGGGATCAACCACTCCAAGTCTCAGAGCGAGTGACATTTGAAACACTATTAGCGCGCACCCCGCTAACTAGCTAGCCATTTCACATCGGTGACACCAGCCTAATCTCGGGAGTTGATAGGCTTGAAGTCATAAACAGCGCAATGCTTGACGCACAACGAAGAGCTGCTGGCAAAACGCACTAAAGTGCTGTTTGAATGAATGCTTACGAGCCTGCTGCTGCCTACCACCACTCAGACAGATACTTGTATGCTTGTATGCTCAGTCAGATTATATGCAACGCAGGACACGCTAGATAAACTAGTAATATCATCAACCATGTGATTATGATTGATTGTTTTTTATAAGATAAGTTTAATGCTAGCTAGCAACTTACCTTGGCTTACTGCATTCACTCCTTGTGGAGTGCAACGAGAGGCAGGTGGTTATAGCTTTGGACTAGTTAACTGTAAGGTTGCAAGATTGGATCCCCCGAGCTGACAAGGTGAAAATCTGTCGTTCTGCCCCTGAACGAGGCAGTTAACCCACCGTTCCTAGGCCGTCATTGAAAATAAGAATGTGTTCTTAACTGACTTGCCTAGTTAAATAAAGATGAAATAACGGTGTAAAAAAAAAAAATCGGCCAAATCGGTGTCCAAAAATACCCATTTCCGATTGTTATGAAAACTTGAAATCGGCCCTAATTAATTGGCCATTCCGATTAATCGGTCGACCACTAGACATGACTAAACTACATTCAGAACAAACATGTTCTAACATAGTCATAACACTGTCACAGAACCGAACATGTTCTAACATAGTAAAACAATGTAACAGAACCAAACATGTTCTAACATAGTCAAAACATTGTAACAAAACCTCTGCTCAAACAAACAGGGCCCTTGATGCTGTAATTTGTCAAGGGCGTAGAATGACAGGGAGGCTCAGCTCATTCCCATTCTGCACCGCTCTGGCCAGCGGCTCTGTCAAGAAGGGCTGGTGGCCTGGCCGGGCTGACAGACATTGTTTATCAGTGATGTCACCACTTCCCGTGAGGGTGGGTGGGGGGTGAAAATACCCAGATCAGCTAAACTCAGTGACAAAGAGCAAAGAGAGCCAGTCGCATGTCCCAGCCTTCATCAGTCATTCAAGCATGATACTTCCAACAGGCTCTGAACACCCTGGCAGTCAGTCATAGACATACAACCATAAGAGGTTTTCTGGCAAAGAAACAAACTATACATGTCAATAGTGCTCCGATATTCAACTGACAAAGGGCAATCCATTTGGTCTGTGTTAGTGTAATTAATATCTTAATTAAAAGATCAGTGAGGATCTCTAGACCTAAAATAAGACTTAGTGCGTTGCATGCAGGGTGTGGGAAATTCAGTTGAATTGCTGTATCACTTACGTGCTGTCCAAAACCATATTTGAATCTTTACTAACCTACATGTTTGATTTGCTGCTTTCAACCAAAATGAAATGGAAATAGAACACTCATGCTCTTCTGTTGTGGACCCTCTGGAGAAATAGCAGTCTAGGAGGACAACCAAAAGGGGCCCAAAGTAGTAAACACTTCACAATAATAGGCAGGGACTCCAACAAAGCCGGAGCAGTGCTGCTCCACTGTGCTGGTGCTCTCTCCTTAAGCAGAGGCGATGGGCTAAGCATACAAAGGAGATGATGATCATGATGACCCTGCTTCCTGGCTTGGCCTATCAGCTCATGGCTGTATCCGGCCCTGGGTAGTGTATGTTTTCCTGGGAGCCTGCAAGAGTCCGTTTAATGCAGGGTTGTGCTGGGAGGTGGAGGAACTCATCTGCCTGGGCACCATGAAGGAACTCCACCCACTAGCATGCCTTTATACAGGTGGGCACCAGAGGTAGGATATACCGGCGCCACTGCCAACACAAAGGGCTTTTGGCTATAGGCAAACCACTGAAAATGTGCATAACCCACAGCATGGTTGGATCGTTTAGAATGTTGATAATATTCCTCTAGTAAAGGTCAATCAATACATTTTGGCGATTCCAGCGTTATAGATGTTACATTTGCACGCAAAATCGTAACTTGTCTCGTAAAATGGACAAACAAAATATAAATGAAACTGTTGATGTGTATATCCCAAAAAGCGGACTTATAAATATTAGCATGTTGGAGAAATATAGCAAATAAGAGGTGCTATGGATGTTACATGAAATGGACAAGCTTTTTGACAAGAATGAACATATTAGCAAAAGTCTGTGAGTTTGTCTTAGGTCAAAACATGGTAAGCCATTTCGAAGGAAGGCTTGGCTGCACACAAACAATAATTTAGAAAATACTGTCATTTCCATTAATACTTTAGGGAGGAAAAACTACTGTTATGGATGTTACAACCTCTGTTATGGATGTCACAGTCTGAAATAGACATTCAAATCTTAAAGATTTCTTGAACAAAATCTACAGTATCATAAAACATTTGTTATCATCTGAAATGTTTCTCAAATGTAGTATTGTAAACTTAAGATTTTCATGCCACGGTGACTTTCCCACAAAATAGCCCTTTTTTTTTTAGCAAATCAGCTTGAAGCAGGTTCTTGGGGCCTGGGACATTGCATTATCACATGTAATATATATATATATAATTCTATAAAAAGTAGAATATCAAAGCTGTAAAACATGATCCTAAATATAAACCTTAAACTTAAGAAATACCATTGGTGTTTAATATGAGGATTTCAACATTAATTACCTAAATTACTGAATATTCCGGAAGTTTTGCAAGCCTGAGTACCTTGACCTCTGGAAAGCCGCATGACATGATCATGAAACCAGAAGCTACAGTCTTGGAAATAAAAATGTGATTGGCTTGGTGATACAAAAACATCAGATGCAAGCAAAACAATGTGAAGGAGGCAGTGGTTGCACAACAACTGTGCAAAAAGATAATAGCTTAATCTTGTTATCTGTATACAGATTATAGAGGTTAAAGACATCAAAACACTATTTGACTTAGAGGCCAATCATGAGTGCCTCTAGCTTTTGTCTTTCCTTAGAAGAGTGTAGAGAGAGTGGAGTGTCAAGATGGTACCAATAAATGAAGTACTGTGAATGTGCTGGAAACAAAACTGCTGAAATAAATGTATTTTCCATTCCCTGACATTTAGGCTAGGAAAGTGCAATGAAAGGAAGGCCAGCCGAAGCATTCGAGACTAGCACCAATGGAAAAAAAAATGTACAACAGTTCTGAAAAATCCAAATGCTTTTGGGTTTAAGAAGACTCCATTTCATTCCAAAATTCCTTGTCACGACACAAATACGATGTCAAGAACAAAGGAGGCATGGCTGTCTACTCTCCTATAGCATGTTTTGTTGTTGTCCAGATATGTTGGTGGGTTTATTCGATGGGGCAGACTATTCATGTTTCATAGCCTTTAAACAGTTTGGAAAATTCCAGAATATGATATCATCGCTTTAGAAGATTCTGATAGGCTAATTGACATCATTTGAGTCAATTGGAGGTGTACCTGTGAATGTATTCCAAGGCATACCTTCAAACTCAGTGCCTCTTTGCTTGACATCATGGGGAAATCAAAATAAATTAGCCAAGACCTCAGAAAAAAATGTAGACCCGGGTAAGTCTGGTTCATCCTTGGGAGCAATTTCCAAAGGCCTGGAGGTACCACAGTCATCTGTACAAACAATAGTACGCCAGTATAAACACCATGGGACCACGCAGCCGTCATACCGTGTTCTGTCTCCTAGAGATGAACGTACTTTGGTGCAGAAAGTACAAATCAATCCCAGAACAACAGAAAATGACCTTGTGAAGATGCTGGAGGAAACAGGTACAAAGTATCTAGATCCAGAGTAAAACGAGTCCTATATCGACATAACCTGAAAGGCCGCTCAGCAAGGAAGAAGCTACTGCTCCAAAACCGCCCTAAAAAAGCCAGACTACGGTTTGCAACTGCACATGGGGACAAATATCGTACTTTTTGGAGGAATGTCCTCTGGTCTGATGAAACAAAAATAGAACTGTTTGGCCATAATGACCATCGTTATGTTTGGAGGAAAAAGGGGGAGGCTAGCAAGCCAAAGAACACCATCCCAACCGTGGAGCACAGGGGTGGCAGCATTATGTTGTGAGGGTGCTTTGCTGCAGGAGGGACTGGTGCACTTCACAAAAAATAGATGGCATCATGAGGCAGGACAATTATGTGGATATATTGAAGCAACATCTCAAGACATCAGTCAGGAAGTTAAAGCTTGGTTGCAAATGGGTCTTCCAAATGGATAATGACCCCAAGCATACTTCCAAAGCTGTGGCAAAATGGCTTAAGGACAACAAAGTCAAGGTATTGGAGTGGCCATCACCAAGCCCTGACCTCAAAAGTTAAACAATTTAAAGGCAATGCTACCAAATACTAGTTGAGTGTATGTGAACTTCTGACCCACTGGGAATGTGATGAAAGAAAGCAAAGCTGAAATAAATAATTCTCTCTACTATTTTTCTGACATTTCACATTATTAAAATAAAGTGGTGATCCTAACTGACCTAAGACAGGGAATTTTTACTAGGATTAAATGTCAGGAATTGTGCAAATCTTAGTTGAAATGTATTTGGCTACGGTGCATGTAAACTTCCGACTTCAACTGTGTATATATATAGATAGATACCGTAGGTTATACAAGTATTAGGCCTAAATGACTCAAGTCTGAAGCGCTTTAGGCTATAGGCATAATTTGAGCACAAAATCCTTTGTTAATCATTTAACTGTATTGTAGTTTCTGTATTGTATTGGTAGCCTAGCAGTTGGAGCATTGGGTTAGGTAGCCTAGCAGTTGGGAGCATTGGGTCAGGTAGCCTAGCAGTTGGAGCATTGGGTTAGGTAGCCTAGCAGTTGGGAGCATTGGGTCAGGTAGCCTAGCAGTTGGGAGCATTGGGTCAGGTAGCCTAGCAGTTGGGAGCATTGGGTCAGGTAGCCTAGCAGTTAGTGCATTGGGTCAGTAACCGAAAGGTTGTTTGTTTGAGTACCCGAGTCGACATGGTGAAAAATCTGTCAATGAGCCCTTGACCAAAGCACTTAACCCTAATTTGCTCCAAAGGCGCCATACTACAATGGCTGACCCTGTAAAATAACACATTTCATTGCACCTATATGTGACAATAAAATAAAAATATATATTTTTAGTTTTCTGGTTTGGTTTTGAGCTCTTGACACAGTAGCACCTGTTAATGTCCTCTCCCCTTCCCTTCTCAATAAACAGATGACTGAAAGTTGAATAAACTCAAGTACAAGACTCAACATGAATCTTTACACACCCACAACAAACTGAGTTGGGCACAGATTCCAGGTTATCAGGTTATCCAAAGGAAGTCCTCTTCATCCACAGGGCAGCAGGTAGGCTAGTGGTTAGCGCATTGGACTAGTAACCGGAAGTTTGCAAGATCAAACACCCAAGCTGAAAAGGTACAAATGTTTTTCTGCCCCTGAACAAGGCAGTTAACCAACTGTTCCTAGGCAGTCATTGAAAATAAGAATTTGTTCTTAACTGACTTGCCTAGTTCAGTAAATAAGAAGTGCACAGGCTACTGTCGCCACTCAAATCCCTGTGCTTTGCTATCCACTTTCACTAGAGGACAGCACATAGAATACCCATAATAGAATAACCATATCATATTTGGTATATGACATTTCTAGGATTAACAAGACATGCAATAATGTTCCTGGTACTAAGGCAGCAATAATTGAATAGGAGATGCCCCACACGGAGCATATCGTATTACTTATGGAGCAAATCAGACTAATCTAATCACAATAGAAAGGGGGAAAAGAGGGGTTCGATAACAAACAACAAATTATTTGGTCCCGAGGGGTATACTACAAAGCGAGATCAATGATTTAGCTAGCCCAATAATGGACTAAAGGAGACTAACGTCACTCCTTGTAGTCCAAGGACCTTCCTTACATGCTCTTTTAAAAGGCGAATTGTCTCTTGCAACCAAAACAGCCATCTAAACGTGAATCAATTCTCAATGTCGGTAGGGTTCTAGAAACATTAAAAAATGCCCTATACTTTTATATCACATCAACATTAATTTCACAAATGCAAAATATAAACTTACTGTACACTAATTTAACCAGTTTTAACACATAAGGTAGTTCGCATCTTTGAATGGGCTATGACTTAGCCAGCTAGCTTCACAGAACATTCTGAAATAACTATGTATTGTTTAAGATAAGCATTAAATGGACATTGTCTAATTGATTCAACAACCAAAAACATTTATCTAAGTTTAGCTTTCTTAATTAAACAGAAAATCAATAGTATTTTATTTATCAAAGTCAGCTGGCTCACTCGTTGATCCTGCTTTGTAGTACACCTCTGGCCTGAAAACATGACATGGCCAGATCACATTTTGTGCATAGCTAGTCTACATGACAATATACTGCTGGCCACAAAATACCAATACATAGCCTTGCGAAGGGAGGGACAAATACAACTGCACAAGTGAAATGACATTGATTGCGACGCCCGTATAGGAGTTGAGCTACATCGTGGTTTTTAGATATGATTTACCTTTCAGGGAGTGTTGACTGTATGCCGCTCATTGGGCTTCCGTTATGTGTTTTTCCCCGACGTAGTCTTTTTTTTATCCAACTAGCATTTTTACCAAAACGACAACCTCTGTATTTTGGAGAATGACTACGTCTTGACCTTTTCAATGTCCGTCCAAGAGCGTTCCACAACGATAAAAAATATTTGAATCCATTAAAATAAAATAAAAATACATGGGCTATTCCACAATGTAGACTTGAATTCGTTGGCTTATTTTGTTTATTCCAGCTATTGATGTAAAAAATGTGGCCAGAGAGAGATAGAGGTAAGTATAAACATGTTCTTCTTTAAAACCATTACAGGGGCGTGCATGAAATAACGCAGTTACATTGATAACACTGAATATGGTGAAATGTTCCGAGAAAAAAAAAGTTAACCTCTCAATATCTTCAGGAGAAACATTAAATGCGAACACATTGTAGCCTGGGCATCGCTTGCCGCTGTCAGCAATAGTCTTTGTCAATGGACCACCGGGAAAATATTAGCAGACTGGCAACCTATTTGTTTCCATGAGAAATACCACTTCACAAAGTTACTCCTTTGAACAATATCTTGACAAGACTCGTCCTTGATCGTCGAGAAGACTCCTGGTCATAGTTTTCCTTTAATTAAGTTATCTCAAATGAAGCTTGGCTTCTTTCGAGTGTCCCTTATTTTTCCTTCCGAAATGTTTTCATGGTAACATTCCCAATTCGCCCCTAATGTTATCCCAGACGAAATTGGTCTTTCATGCCACGAATAATTTCCTAAACTCTGACAACAATGAAAGTGATCCTCGCCGCGTTCTAAAGGTTTTCCGAATCCCCAGTTAATTTACATGAGTGATCTTCACTTTCGAACAGGCCTCTCGTTCTTTACTGTACTGTAGTGCGGATGGAAAAAGGAAACGCTTTCCCACCCACACCCCCCAAAAGGGGGGGAAAAAGCTCCTTTCCTCTTGTCCGCACACAGCATTCGTAACAGCAACTTTTGAAAGCAACACACGGATCTCGACAAATTCCGTTTTCAGTAGCCTTACGTTATTTCCCATTTGACTACTTTTAATGGAATTACATGCATTGAAACCCAAACGAAAGAGTACATTTTCGGAATAGAACTTTCAAAACGCTGTCAGCAGCTAGTTTGGCTGGCCAGCAAATGGGATCGTCGTGATTCTAAAGAAAATGCTCAAATACAGACCAGTAGATGGCCAATGTATTGCACATGATTTATCCAACGGATAAATTAAATGTTTATTCAGCTATTAATTTTGAGGTTATTCAGGATTACTCATCAGAGCACACCGTTTAGACTTTTTATTTCACTTATAATTCACTGTATCACAATCCCAGTGAGTCAGAAGTTGACTGTGCCTTTAAACAGCTTGGAAAATTCCAGAATATGATATCATGGCTTTAGAAGATTCTGATAGGCTAATTGACATCATTTGAGTCAATTGGAGGTGTACCTGTGGATGTATTTCAAGGCCTACCTTCAAACTCAGTGCCTCTTTGCTTGACATCATGGGGAAATCAAAAGAAATTAGCCAAGACCTAAAAAATGTAGACCCGGGCAAGTCTGGTTCATCCTTGGGAGCAATTTCCAAAGGCCTGGAGGTACCACAGTCATACAAACAATAGTACGCCAGTATAAACACCATGGGACCACGCAGCCGTCATACCGTGTTCTGTCTCCTAGAGATGAACGTACTTTGGTGCGAAAAGTGCAAATCAATCCCAGAACAACAGCAAAGGACCTTGTGAAGATGCTGGAGGAAACAGGTACAAAGTATCTAGATCCACAGTAAAACGAGTCCTGTATCGACATAACCTGAAAGGCCGCTCAGCAAGGAAGAAGCTACTGCTCCAAAACCGCCCTAAAAAAGCCAGACTACGGTTTGCAACTGCACATGGGGACAAATATCGTACTTTTTGGAGGAATGTCCTCTGGTCTGATGAAACAAAATTAGAACTGTTTGGCCATAATGACTGCCGTTATGTTTGGAGGAAAAAGGGGGAGGCTATAGCAAGCCAAAGAACACCATCCCAACCGTGGAGCACAGGGGTGGCAGCATTATGTTGTGAGGGTGCTTTGCTGCAGGAGGGACTGGTGCACTTCACAAAAAATAGATGGCATCATGAGGCAGGACAATTATGTGGATATATTGAAGCAACATCTCAAGACATCAATCAGGAAGTTAAAGTTTGGTTGCAAATGGGTCTTCCAAATGGACAATGACCCCAAGCATACTTCCAAAGCTGTGGCAAAATGGCTTAAGGACAACAAAGTCAAGGTATTGGAGTGGCCATCACCAAGCCCTGACCTCAAAAGTTAAACAATTTAAAGGCAATGCTACCAAATACTAGTTGAGTGTCTGTGAACTTCTGACCCACTGGGAATGTGATGAAAGAAAGAAAAGCTGAAATAAATCATTCTCTCTACTATTTTTCTGACATTTCACATTATTAAAATAAAGTGGTGATCCTAACTGACCTAAGACAGGGAATTTTTACTAGGATTAAATGTCAGGAATTGTGCAAATCTGAGTTGAAATGTATTTGGCTAAGGTGTATGTAAACTTCTGACTTCAACTGTGTATATATATAGATAGATACCGTAGGTTATGCAAGTATTAGGCCTAAATGACTCAAGTCTGAAGCGCTTTAGGCTATAGGCATAATTTGAGCACAAAATCCTTTGTTAATCATTTATAGCATCATATATTCTACATGACAGTCTGTTTTGTGGTGTATTCTATACACTGAAAATAACTAATGGTATTCCCTCCTTTGTCTCCCTTATCCATGAGCAGAGGATTTTATGTCTGGTAAATGTATCAGACTTTCCACATCTTTAGCCCATAGCATGGGCAATCTAAGCACTTGGTAATTAGTCACGGTATAGCCTAGACCTACCTGCTTAATAAAGCACTTTATCTGGCTGCATAACATACTATAATAACATAAATTATCTCATCACAAATTCAAATCAATCAGGATTAGTTATTGGTTGTTACAGTCTCATTCATTATTTAGTCATAAAATAACCAAGGTGGAGTGTAGAGGAACTTCCATCAGTGCAATTTCAATCTTGGGGGCACACTTCCTCATGACGCTCTTGGAAACATTACATTAGCATATACTGTCACCCAGAGGACATATAATGTATTGCAAAACCAATTTAAAAATAGTTGCAATAGCAGTATATTAGTGAGACTTGCCTCGGCAGTCACACTTTAAATATTGTACAATATTGACCATACCAGCATATGATCGAAGTACAGCTTAGTTTTGGTTACTGATCAAGGTTACTGAACAATCAGTAACATTCCATGTAAACTGTGATGCAAGGATCAACTTTTTAACTTTAAGCAGCACACACAAACAACATGGTCCAGTAAACCATATTGAATACCAAGTCTGATAATATCATGATTTGTTTGTCAGTTTAAATTAGAAATAGTTTGAAATGTGAAATATTTAATTTGTCAAAACTAAAACACATTGACAAGGTATTAACTAACTTCACTGAGGTAGACAAAATGTTCCATCCTTTTAGCATTCCTATGAG
Source organism: Oncorhynchus keta (assembly GCF_023373465.1). Classification (NCBI taxonomy): domain Eukaryota; kingdom Metazoa; phylum Chordata; class Actinopteri; order Salmoniformes; family Salmonidae; genus Oncorhynchus; species Oncorhynchus keta. The sequence goes on from NC_068431.1 coordinate 21,019,987, forward strand.
ATTACAATAAAATATTTGTGCTAGAGTTTGTATTTAAACCTCTTCAGTGCCACCGACATCAAACACTGATGTCAAACACTCCCTGTGAGGGAGTTCCACAAGTAAAGTCTAAATGAGGTAGAGCTGCATTTGTACAAATGTTGATCAATTGTTCATCAGACATCAAACTCATCAGTTCACCATCAGCAAGTGGATGGACGCAATATCGCAGAGCAGCATCAAACTTGTACTGTAGTTCAGCCACCAAGGGTAAAAGCTGATATACACCAGGGAGACTGCTACTGACTGCCAAAATATTTGAAAAACATTTTGTAGTTAAATATGCATTGGAACACACTGCCCAGGCTCCAGCAGTTTATTTGCATTTCACGTCTGTTTTCATGTGGGGAAAGAGCCCTAAGGATCTGATTGGCTCAGGGGTGTGAAACTATCTCAGACCTCCATCCCAGATTTTACATATTGAACCTGGTTAGATGCCCACCGCTCACAACCACCCAGTAGGTGATCCCTGGAACACAATGTCGGGACTGCAGCTGACGGTCGCCCAATGTGTCTCAGATGAAATACCTCCACCCCAGTCACCTCACTCTTCACTCAGTCTTCCCTGTGTGTCCATTCACCTCTCCCAACTTGCACATCTCATGCCACCTCTTGTACTTTGTCCTGCTTTTCTTGTAGGCAAACTTGGCAATGTCCACCATGAAGACCCAGGCCAGTGTGTACATGGCCAGGCCCCCTCCCTTCATGATGAGGCTGGGCCGGGGAGAGGTGAGCTCACAGTAGAGCATCATGCCACCCACGCCTACACGCACCAGGGCAAAGAGCAGGATAAAGAGCAGGTCCACCGCGTCCCCCCACAGGCTGTCGTAGCGGCCCACCTGCCGGAGGAACCAGCGGGCCTGCAGCAAGGGGTTGGTGATCTCGCTGCCGAAAATCACGGCACATGTCTCCACTGCCGACTTGCCCAGGCCCAGCGCCAACAGGATGCCTGCGATGCTCATGGTGTGGTGGGCCAGCATGACAGGGCCCTCGGTACGGACGCAGATGCACCAGCCAAAGTCGAATAGGAAGTAGCCCAGACTAACCACCAGGGCCAGGATCTGGAGCGGGGTGTTCTCTGTACCTGAGGTCACAAACGGGACAAGGTCAGTTAGTCAAGGTCAATCTCATGCTGCAATTCAAATAGTTGCCATGTATACTGAAATAAATTTAAACTTAATACACCTGCATGCTTTGCAGTAACACACATCCAAACCTCACCTGCATGTGTTAAAGGCCAGGGCCCATCGATGAAGCTAATGTATGCAGTAAGACATACTATGAGGATCCCATGTGTCAGTGTCACCAGCCTGCAGTTCCACTCCTTGCCCCGCTGGCCATTCAGGTAACAGAATGCAAAGTAGAGTGAAATCCAGCCAATCAGGCAGCAGCACACCTCCAAAAGTATCATTGTTGTTGCTGTACAGGGGAAACCAGAGTCAACTTGACATTACTATGTCAAACAGAGGCAATGTCATATCTAGGCATACACTAGTATAATCTCCGATTTAGTTTTATCCCCCAATAGCCTAAGCTACATAATATTCATATCACATAATTAAAATATTTAGTGTTCATATTTTACAGTTATTGTTACATTTTGTTAAATAACTAGGGCTACAAGGTGTCAATTGTAGTCAGAGAACAGGCTTATTAGTTCAATGCTTACGCTATGTAATTTAAAACATGTACCATATGTCACACTTTTTTGCTCCAAAACCTAGGCTTTCTTAAGAATATGGTCAAACAACAAAACAATGTAATACTTGTAGCCATAATAATAGGCTAGCAACAATCAAGAAGATCATAGCCGAAATGCTAGCATACAACTATAGCCTACATACCTTTATCTTCTACTCTCCAGATGCATCCTAACCTGGCATTCATGTCTGAAATATCAACTCCAACAAATGTCCACCATCTTCAGCCTCCATTGGTGTTGCTATGACCTTTCAGATCTGGCTCGAAAGTCATTCCAAAAAGGCCTGGCACATTTGAAACGGAGCGCATGTTAACTTTTTCACTGCAATAAAACGTCAAGCAAGCCTACTACAATAAATTAGTCCCCTAGCTAGTCTACATCCCTTGCCCCTGGTTCTCAAGCAGCTTTAGCCTCTTATGAGATTAGTCGATTCCCTCCAGCTACCCTGGCTGTAGAACAAGCAAGAGATATGCAGTCCTACATTTACGGTCTCCTCAACAGACTACATGCAACAGTCTCTATGACTGAAACGTTGATGATATGAGAATGTAGTGAAATATAGGACATTGTAGTGAATATAGACGAGCCTAGGAAGACAGGTATCCTCAAAATCTAGACTGAATCACGCTATGTGTCATTAGTGGAGCGTAACAAACTAGCAACAGAGCTGAACTCAGTCTGGATTTCTAGGTGACAGGCATTACAAGCATGGGAATTAAAAGTGAGACACATGTGTGCAGGATCTACCAGCATCATAACACATTCTAGGGAACTGGTGTTTCCATGTATGTTTAGGCTACTACATGCTCAATGGCATGACGATAGACCGGCTACCACATTTTCCCTCGGGACTGTTAGTTAATGACACTTAGAGCTGTGTGTGAAGCAGACAGAAGCAGACAGGCAGCTTTATCCCGCATCCAGATTAACCATAATCTGACTGGCAGGACAGTCAGGACTAGGTTGTCTCTGGTTATTGCCCCAAAGTACTCCAGGTCATTTGAGGTGAATGACATCTTACATCTTTGTCTTCATGCTATCATCTCAACAGTAGTAATGACAATTACTCCATCTGCTAGATAAAATATAAAAAAACATGCATATCCCATATCGATACATCCATGCCCTAGAGACTACACTAAAACTTGTTACAATGTAACAAAGTGTGTTTAATGAAAATAACTAAATGTAACAATGTATGCATTGGACCATTGATAGATCACACTGAAACACATTGCAGATGGCAAAACGTGATACGCTTCTGAAATATTCCTTAAAAAATACTAGTGCTGATTTTAAAATCTTTATTCTTTTTCCAAAGCTCTTTTCCCTCTATCATTTCGACTCATTTCACAACCTAAATATATTTAAGCAAACATGATATACAGTTGAAGTCGGAAGTTTACATACACTATAGTTTTGGCAAGTCTGTTAGGACATCTACTTTGTGCATGACACAAGTAATTTTTCCAACAATTGTTTACAGACAGATTATTTCACTTACAATTCACTGTATCACAGTTCCAGTGGGTCAGAAGTTTACATACACTAAGTTGACTGTGCCTTTAAACAGCTTGGAAAATTCCAGAAAATGACGTTACGGCTTTATAAGCTTCTGATAGGCTAATTGACATCATTTGAGTCAATTGGAAGTGTACCTGTGGATGTATTTCCAGGCCTACCTTAAAACTCTTTGCTTGACATCATGGGAAAATCAATAAAAATTGCCAAGACCTCAAAAAAATTGTAGACCCTGGCAAGTCTGGTTCATCCTTGGGAGCAATTTCCAAATGCCTGAAGGTGCCACGGTCATCTATAAACACCATGGGACCACGCAGCCGTCATACCGTGTTCTGTCTCCTAGAGATGAACGTACTTTGGTGCGAAAAGTGCAAATCAATCCCAGAACAACAGCAAAGGACCTTGTGAAGATGCTGGAGGAAACCGGTACAAAGTATCCATATCCACAGTAAAACGAGTCCTATATCGACATAACCTGAAAGTCCGCTCAGCAAGGAAGAAGCTACTGCTCCAAAACCGCCATAAAAAAAGCCAGACTACGGTTTGCAACTGCACATGGGGACAAATATCATACTTTTTGGAGGAATGTCCTCTGGTCTGATGAAAGAAAAATAGAACTGTTTGGCCATAATGACCATCGTTATGTTTGGAGGAAATAGGGGGAGGCTTGCAAGCTGAAGAACACCATCCCAACCGTGAAGCACGAGGGTGGCAGCATCATGTTGTGAGGGTGATTTGCTGCAGGAGGGACTGGTGCACTTCACAAAATAGATGGCTTCATGAGGGAGGACAATTATGTGGATATATTGAAGCAACATCTCAAGACAGCAGTCAGGAAATTAAAGCTTGGTCGCAAATGGGTCTTTCAAATGAACAATGACCCCAAGCATACTTCCAATGTTGTGGTAAAATGGCTTAAGGACAATAAAGTCCAGATATTGGAGTGGCCATCACCAAGCCCTGACCTCAATCCTATAGAAAATGTGTGGGCAGAACTGAAAAAGCGTGTGCGTGACTCAGTTACACCAGCTTTGTCTTATTGTGGGAAGCTTGTGGAAGGCTCCCCAAAATGTTTGACCCAAGTTAAACAATTTATTAAAGGCAATGCTCCCAAATACTAACTGAGTGTATGTAAACCTTTGACCCACTGGAAATGTGATGAAAGAAATAAAAGCTGAAATAAATCATTCTCTCCAATATTATTCTGACATTTCACATTCTTAAATAAAGTGGTGATCCTAACTGACCTAAAACAGAGAATTTTTACTAGGATTAAATGTCAGGAATTGTGAAAATCTGAGTTGAAATGTATTTGGCTAAGGTGTATGTAAACTTCCGACTTCAACTGTATAAAAATACAAACAGTAGGCAACATCATTATTTAGATTGCTGTCTGGCATTTTAATATATACACCTTCGCACATTTATTCTCACACCTGAACTCCTGATGAATATCAAAGGAAATGGGCAAATTAACCGCACTGTAAACATTCATGGGCAGTTAAATTCAATCCAACTCATACAGCTGCATAGGCTACATAGTGGCATACAGTATCTTATTTTCCGGTGGTCAAATTAAATTGCAGTGATTTGGACTATAAAGTCAAAACTTTAGAGTACAGTACTGTAAAATGCCAGGTAGACCCTGTTGAGGTCATATTGATCCAGTTGTCTGAATAAGCCACAGGTGCGTGGGCAGTAGTTTAACAGTTGCTGCGTCAACATATTCTAACGGCAGGTTTAACAGAATCCGTCCCTGACTCTGATGTTCCTATTCTTTTTTTTGTTGCTTCCAATAGTTTTACTCTTATAGATAATGTAGGCTCAAATTCAGTTTGTGCCTCGTATGACCTCAGAGGTGCCCTAAACTGATGCTAGAAATATTGATTATGACATTTCACATTTAATTCCAAATGCATAGAGTTTCTCAATATAATTTTAAAAGGTCTTCACGTGTTTCTGCTGGTTTGTATCTATTTCTGTTTCCATTCATTGACATCAATAGTTTTAGTTCTCTTCCACAACAGGCAGGCTTTCTCAGTGGTGATAGGATGTAGGGTTCCATGTGCGATACCACGACCTGTAACGCAAAGATAACAGGTTCATCTCTCATCTGTACAATACCATGTTGCCAAATACAGTGTTAGACTAATTCTGTGTATCTCCCAAATGGCACCCTATTCCCCATGTAGTGCACTACTTTTGTCCAGGACCCATAGGGCTCGTGTGAAAATTAGTGCACTATATAGGTAATGGGGTGCCATTTGGGATATAGACACTGTTCACATGTCCTTGGCTGTGGTGAGCAAGTGTCCCCTACCCTGGTGAGCTGAAGGACTGGTTGACCTGAGAGGTCAGAGCAGCGGAGCCAGACCGGAGTGTTCCGGGCGAAGGCCCACGACTAGGACTATTGGGAGAGGAACTCGATGACACTAGAGCACAGAGGAATACACTCAATTTAACATGCACACTGAAGAAAGCTTGAAACTTCATACAGTGAGTTTCATATGGAGGAAGGTTTTATAGGTTATTTCTCACACTGTGTCGATTTCACAGAAAATGTCTATCCCATTTACTTTTTCTTAAATACAGGTCTTTAGTACTACAGACTATATTAAGTAGTCTTACATACAGGTCTTAAGTACTACAGACTATATGAAGTAGTCTTAAATACAGGTCTTAAGTACTACAGACTATATGGAGTAGTCTTAAATACAGGTTTTAAGTACTACAGACTACAGTGGGGCAAAAAAGTATTTAGTCAGCCACCAATTGATACAGGTAACGAGTGGAGGACAGAGGAGCCTCTTAAAGAAGAAGTTACAGGTCTGTGAGAGCCAGAAATCTTGCTTGTTTGTAGGTGACCAAATACTTATTTTCCACCATCATTTGCAAATAAATTAATTAAAAATCCTACAATGCGATTTTCTGGATTTTTCTTATCATTTTGTCTGTCATAGTTGAAGTGTACCTATGATGCAAATTACAGGCCTCTCTCATCTTTTTAAGTGGGAGAACTTGCACAATTGGTGGCTGACTAAATACTTTTTTGCCCCACTGTATGTGGAGTAGTCTTAAATACAGGTTTTAAGTACTACAGACTATGTGGAGTAGTCTTAAATACAAATTATATCAAGTACATATTATTACACTTGCCTCCTGAAGCAGGAGGGCTGTATGATCTGGACGTGGATGCCTGAAACAACAGTTACATGATGGCTTGTGAGACAAAACACAAGACAATGTACTAAAAATGTGTTGTAGCATAACTATACATTCCTATCACACTACTCTTTCATTATACAACTCTTATCATAACAATGAACATTATTTGAAAATATACTTTCAAACTGACTTGAAAATAGAGAGCTACTGTATGTATTCAGAGCTGGCCATTTCACCATCAGGAAGAAACATGCATAATTTAACCCAAAACGTTATAACTGAGAGATTTAAGGCTAACCATTCTGGAGTTGAAGTTGTGTGATTTCATTGGTGAGCTGGACACGGGGCAGTAGATCCTCTTCTGCTTCTGTCTGCGGTTACAGAACCACACCCGCACCACCTCCTTCTCCATAGACAGCTGCTCTGAGATCAGCATGATCTCCTCCGAGTTAGGCTTGGGGTTCTGAATAGAAATATTGGTATTAGGTTCTATAAGCATGCATGAGGCTTTATAATGTCTTGTAATAAGGCATATGATATGAAGCTGCTCTGAAATCAGTGTGATCTCTTCTGAGTTGAGCTTGGGGTTCTAAAAAGAAACGTTGGTAGCTAACACTGTAAAGCCTGCAGACATAATGCGTATTACTTGTTATAAGCATGAATGAGCCTTTATAATGTCTTTAAAATGAGCCACATAATATTGGTCAGCATTGCAACTAACTCAAATGGCTGCTATATAGTCACTCAAGTGTCACAGCAATGTGCATTATGGTGGATTGTTTTGCTCCCTGGAAAACATGGAAAAGTGCCTTTAAATACGACTTATATCAACAGTTCCTAAATTATTTTATGATTGGAAATGCAGGGGACAATATTAGAGAACAGACAGAGTTAACTCACGTCAAGGAAGCGTTTCTCCAGGGTGAGCTTTATGTTGGTTTCGATGCTTGTCCTCTTTTTTCTTTTCCTTCCATAGCCTTCCATCAGGGGGGGTAGAGAAACAGCATTGCTCATAGAGTCAGAGGGGCAATTCTCTGATTTGGAAAGAGCATGAACATGATTTACCAACGTACGTTTCCTCTAAAATACATTTCCAGCCAATATAGCAAAATAAATATCCTCTTGACATAGAAATAGTGTGTAAAGACATGCAATGGCACATGATGTAAATGACTGAGAAATACCAAACCATCTACAAAATATACACTGAGTTTATAAAACATTAGGAACTGCTCTTTCCATGACATCGACTGACCGACCAAGTTAATCCAGGTGAAAGCTATGATCCCTTATTGATTTCACCTGTTAATATCACTCCCTGACCTTAGAGATCTGTTTTATTTCTCTATTTAGTTAGGTCAGGGTGTGGTTTGGGGTGGGCATTCTATGTTGTCTATTTCTTTGTTGTGTTTCCCAATCAGAGGCAGCTGTCTATTGTTGTCTGTGATTGGGGATCATATATAAGTTGTCATTTTCTGTTTGGGTTTTGTGGCGTGTTGTTTTCCGTTTAGTGTCTGTGCCTGACGGAACTGTTCGCTTTCGCTTTTGTATTCGTTATATTTGTTTGAGTGATTCTTGACAATAAAGATCATGGACACTTTTCACGCTGCGCTTTGGTCTCATTCCGACAACAGCCGTTACAGAACACCCCACCAAAAAAGGACCAATCAGCGTGGCCAGGAGGAGCAGGGATCCTGGGCCCGTGAGAAAAGAGAGTGGAGGACATCCTGGACCTGGGAGGAGGTAATGGCAGGGGACAAGACCCTGCCATGGAAGCAGGCGGAGGCAGCGAAAGAGGAACGGCGACGATACGAGGAGTCAAGGCAACGACGGAAGCATGAGAGGCAGCCCCCCCCAAAAAAAATTTGGGGGGCACACGGGGAGATTGGCGGAGGTAGGGTTTAGACCTGAGCCAACTCCCCGTGCTTACCGTGGGGAGCGTGTGACTGGTCAGGCACTGTGTTATGCAGTGATGCGCACAATGTCTCCAGTACGCATTCATAGCCCGGTGCGCTCTGTTCCAGCTCCCAGCAGTTGCCGTGCTAGAGTGGGCATTCAGCCAGGACGGATTGTGCCGGCTCAGCGCTCCTGGCCTCAGGTGTGTCTCTTCGGTCCAGGATATCCTGCGCCAGCTCTACGCACGGTATCTCCAGTTCGCCAGGACAGCCCAATGCGGCCTGTTCCAGTTCCCCGCACTTGCTGTGCTACAGGGGGGAATCAGCCAGGACGTGTTGTGCCAGCTCTGCGCTCCAGCTCTCCAGTGCGCCTCCACGGCCCAGCATATCCTACGCCGGCTCTACGCACTATGCCTCCAGTGCGCCTTCATAGCCCAGTGCTTCCCGTGCCAGCTCTCCACACTCACCGAGCTGGAGTGGGTATCCAGCCAGGACGTGTTGTGGCAGCTCCCCGCACCAGGCTTCCAGTACGTCTCCTCAGTCCGGTGAGACCTGTTCCAGCTCCACGTACGATGCCTCCAGTGATGATCCATGGTCCGAAGCCTCCAGTGATGATCCATGGCACGAAGCCTCCAGTGATGATCCATGGCCCGGAGCCTGTAGTGATGATCCATGGCATGAAGCCTCCAGTGATAATCCATGGCCCGGAGCCTGTAGTGATAATCCATGACACAAATCCTCCAGTGATGACTCATGGCACGAAGCCTCCAGTGATAATCCATGGCCTGGAGCCTCCCGTGATAATCCAGTGACACGAAGCCTCCAGTGATGATCCATGGCACGAAGCCTCCAGTGATGATCCATGGCACGAAGCCTCCAGTGATGATCCATGGCCCAGAGCCTTCAGCTCCTTTGGGGGGGGTACTGTCACGCCCTGACCTTAGAGAGCCGTTTTATTTCTCTATTTGGTTAGGTCAGGTGTGATTTGAGGTGGGCATTCTATGTTGTGTATTTCTTTGTTGTTTTTGCCTAGTGTGGTTCCCAATCAGAGGCAGCTGTCTATCGTTGTCTCTGATTGGGGATCATATATATGTTGTCATTTTCCGTTTGGGTTTTGTGGGGTATTGTTTTCCGTTTAGTATCTGTGCCTGACGGAACTGTTCCCTTTCGTTTTTGTATTCGTTATTTTTGTTTGAGTGATTCTTGGCAATAAAGATCATGAACACTTTCCATGCTGCGCTTTGGTCCACTCTTCCTTACGACAATGAGCGTTACAGTTAAATCCACTTCAATCAGTGCAGATGAATGAGATGAGAGAGGTTAAATAATGGTTTTTAAGCTTTGAGACAATTGAGACATGGATTATGTATGCATGCCTTTCAGAGGGTGAATGGGTAAGACAAAAGATTAAAGTGCCTTTGAATGGGGTATGGTAGTAGGCGTCAGGCACACAGGTTTGAGTGTGTCAAGAACTGCATCGCTGCTGGGTTTTTCATGATCAACAGTTTCCCATGCGTATCAAGAATGGTCCACCACCCAAAGGACATCCAGCCAACATGACACAACTGTGGGAAGCATTGGAGTCAACATGGCCCTGTGAAATGCTTTCGACACCTTGTACAGTCCATGCCCCGACGAATTGAGGCTGTTCTGAGGGCAAAAGCGGGGGTGCAACTCAATATTAGGAAGGTGTTCCTAATGTTTGGTACACTCAGTGTATTGTTATACTGTATAGTACCTGCGTCACTCAGCCATTTCTCAAGTAGAGGCTTCAGCTTGCACATGTTCTTGAAGCTTAGGTTGAGGGCCTCGAAGCGGGAGATGGTGGTCTGGCTGAAGTCATTCCCATACAGCTTCCCCATAGCCAGGCCTACATCACCCTGATACACACACACACACACAGTGAATATATTTGAATCTGATTATGGCAAACCTTCAAATTATAATCTCGTTTCAATCTACGTCATGAATTCAATACATGTATTACATTATTAGTCTCCTTCAAGTGTGTCGACTACAAAAATGTTAAGTCACTTCACTCCTGCCTTTGCACTATGTGTGTTTCAACAGTTAAATGATATCAGAATGAGCAAATACACCAAGTACAGAAGTTAGGTGGCATATCAGTAATCAGAGCCAGTGGCGGTAGCTTCAAGGTTAGAGAGGCGTGCCAGTAACTGAAGGGTTGCCATTTCAAATCCCAGGACTGACAGGAAAATATCTGGTGGGATTGAGAATCACTATATTAGGTGCCACATATTGCCATTGTGCCCTTGTGCAAGACATTTAACCCCTAACCCGTTCAAGGGGCGCTGTTCTGTGGCATCTAGACACTTTTGTTATCAGTATTTGTGGTGTCTGGGGGGTTGGGGAAAAAAACATAAAACGGCAAAAAGATAAAGTTGTATTGTATTTTGAGCCAGTGGCCCTCTGTACCTGGGTGAAGCCCAGTTTGATGCGTCTCTGTTTGAAGGCCTTGGCAAACTGTTCCAACTCCTCCAGGTCACTGGCCTCGTCCTGCTGGGGGGGCCCCATGTGTTTGGGGACCTGCAGGTGGGACATGTCCAGGTGGCCTTCCATGGACGACGACGTCAGGCCCGACCGACTCATGGCCTTTAGGGAACACAGTGGTGAGGAGGAATACTGTTAAATGGGTGACGAAAGTAATTGTGGATATGTTTAGCCATGTGAAAATTATAGCAGTGTTAGAAACCTTTTTCATGCAAAAATGGAAAATGTTTGTGTCTTATGCAAATTTCTCTCTTCATAATTCCTCATATTAATATATTTGACTGATGTCATTGAACGTTCTATGATAAATACTTATCCCTCTCGTGGTCTGTCCTGTAAAGAGTTAATTTTGTTATCAAGTTCAAGGACCTGGATGCATGACCTGAAGTGTTGCCCTATTGTCTTCTCAGTAAACATGATAACTTTACTTACATTTCTCTGCCTCATCCATATAGCTAATCATGTCAACTGGTGTAAGAAGTGGGATTTTTACCTGAGGTGTCAATGCTAACCCAGGCTGGTGCTGGAGGAGGCCTGACTGGCTCTGGGTGGGAAAGCTGAGGAGGTTCTGCTGCAGAAGTGCTACACGGGGGGAAAAAAGACTAATTAACACTATTTGTTTAGAGAAGTATAATAGATATTTTAACTTTCACACTTCCCACATTTTTCAGAAATCCTGTTTGAACGATTTCCAGTTGGAGGATTCTCTCCCTGCTTATTCTCTACTGATTTTGTGAGTCCTCAAACTGGTGTAGCTCAAAATCCTGTGACTTTTGGGAAAGTTTCCAGAATATTGCAACCCTTTCATTTGATTGTCCATGTGTACCTTGGTGCCCCGTGTGTTGTGTCTGTGAGAGGAGGAAGGAGGAGGGGGGTGAGAGGTGGTGAGAGCCGGGCATAAGCACCAACTGCTGCATGGTGTGTGAGGAGGAGACTTCCTGTTGAAACAACAGAAACACAATCTTAGATTTTTCATTTATTGAACCTTTATTTAACCAGGTGAATTGTTGAGATACAATCTCTTTTGCAGGAGAGACCTGGATCTAAACCAAAAAACAACAATCCAAATGCCCTCATTACAGAATGACAGTTTTCTCCCATTAAATGATAAATAATTATAGCTTGACATGACATTAAACATGGGGCCAAGGGCTGTACATATCAAAAATATTAGGGTAGGAGTGCTGATCTAGGATCAGGTCCCCCCCATTCATATAATCGTATTAATTATGAACTTCAAAGCCTCTGATATATTGAGACAGAAGATGAGTAACCTACCCCTGATAGCTGGCCACCAGATATTGGGGCTCCTTGTGTCAGGTGACATGTCTTGTGTGATAAGACAGAATGGGGAGAGTCATTGAGGACCTCTGTCTTGATCTGGAAACCAATCACATCACAATATTTCTCACTTTTCTATTCCTACTTTTTGATGTTGCAATTGTCTTTAGAAGAATAACAGTACATAAACACAGTCTTGTCGTTTTCACTGGAAATGTGGATATCAATTGTGTGACCAATTGACGTAGAACTAATGTCAGCCTGGTTGTTCTATCTTGTCATCAACAGTATCAATGTTATTCCAACTCCGATCCTCCAGTACCCCCAACAGCCCATCTCCAGTCCTCCAGTACCCCCAACAGCCCAACTCCAGTCCTCCAGTACCCCCAACAGCCCAACTCCAGTCCTCCAGTACCCCCAACAGCCCAACTCCAGTCCTCCAGTACCCCCAACAGCCCAACTCCAGTCCTCCAGTACCCCCAACAGCCCAACTCCAGTCCTCCAGTACCCCCAACAGCCCAACTCCAGTCCTCCAGTACCCCCAACAGCCCATCTCCAGTCCTCCAGTACCCCCTACAGCCCAACTCCAGTCCTCCATTAACCCCAACAGCAAACTCCAGTCCTCCAGTACCCCCAACAGCCCAACTCCAGTCCTCCATTAACCCCAACAGCCCAACTCCAGTCCTCCAGTACCCCCAACAGCCCAACTCCAGTCCTCCAGTACCCCCAACAGCCCAACTCCAGTCCTCCAGTACCCCCAACATCCCATCTCCAGTCCTCCAGTACCCCCTACAGCCCAACTCCAGTCCTCCAGTACCCCCAACAGCCCAACTCCAGTCCACCAGTACCCCCAACAGCCCAACTCCAGTCCTCCAGTACCCCCTACAGCCCAACTCCAGTCCTCCATTAACCCCAAAAGCAAACTCCAGTCCTCCAATATCCCCAACAGCCCAACTCCAGTCCTCCAGTCCCTCCAACAGCTCAACTCCAGTCCTCCAGTCCCTTCAACAGCCCAACTCCAGTCCTCCAGTCCCTTCAACAGCCCAACTCCAGTCCTCCAGTCCCTTCAACAGCCCAACTCCAGTCCTCCAGTCCCTTCAACAGCCCAACTCCAGTCCTCCAGTCCCTTCAACAGCACACATTTTTGTTGTAGCCCCGGACAAACACACCAGATTTAATTAATTGAGGGTTTGATGATTAGTTGACAAGTTTAATCAGGCGCTACAATAAAAATGCATACTGTTAGGGGTACTTGAGGACTGAAGTTGGGAAACTGTGTGTGTGCGTGTGTGTGTGTGTGTGTGTGTGTGCATATGTGTGTTCCTTGACCGGTTGGGTTAGGCTGCAGGACTTGTTAAACAAGATACAAACTCTGATAAACACCCTCCCCTCAGGCAGTGTAGTATGCAAATAACCCCCAGGACTAAAACAATAAACCTCCCTTTAACAATCTCCCACTGCCAAATGGATAGACATAGTTTAGGAATAACTCAACTAAGATAATAGGTTTTAATAAGAGGTGGACATTTTGAGGTATATAAAGAGTGGTGTGAAAAAATGTCATGATCTTAGTGGAACTGTCCAGCACACTTACAATAAGTGGTATTGAGTTCATGTAATATGACACTAGATGCTCTTATTACATGATTTTCACAGACTAGCGTACATTACCTTCAGTATTGACAATCACAATCAATATTTCTGTTACATGTACAAGACCGATCTTATTTACAATGACGGCCTACCCCCGGCCATACCCTAAACCGGACGTCACCGGGCCAATTGTGTCCCACCCTATGGGACTCCCAATCACGGCCGGTTGTGACACATCCTGCAATCGAACCAGGGTCTGTAGGGACGCCTCTAGCACTGCGATGCAGTACGTTAGACCGCTGTGCCACAAGGGAGCCCATGTGGTATGAAGTAAAAATATATATTTTTAAATATAAAATAAATGATAAACATAGTTTTCCTGTAATGTCCTACTATGTACTCTCTAAGAATTTGTTCTTAACTGACTTGCCTAATTAAATAAAGATTACTTTTTTTTTAAATAAAGTTGCTCACAGTTCAATTCATTCCCACTTATGATCATCTGAAGTTAAAATTATGTGTTTTCTATACTCACTTGTCTGGTGAAGTCAATTCCATTTTGTTCATTGTCTGCAGGAGAAAGTAAATATAAATTATTAAACCGTCATAAATTACAATGTCATACCTATCCCCATGACTATTATGGCCACATTGTGGTTTTCTGTTTATTAGAATAGGCCTACACCTGAAGTAGCGCTCTGGATAACATTATGGATGATTTTTGATAATTAAGATACAAAATTCAATAACAGGCAAATTGCTAACACTTTATAATAACTTTCATGAATAAGGTATAAATGCTTGTAAATATATATAAATAGTTGCTAAATTACCATAAATTTGATAAATTATTATACATTGTAATGCTCATAATACTTTTCATTGTTAATACATGTTTACAAATGATGTAATAGTTTATAAATAGTTTATGCATTTTATTTCACAAAAGTGTTATAAAGTGTTACAGGAAAACCACATATCGAGACGCCATGCCCACTGAAACTGAGAAGCCCTTGTGCCTCACAAGTGTGTCCTCAATTTGTAGGATAAAAATACACAAGATGTAGTTTATTTCAACAGTTTCTTGGCACTGACCATATATATCCTCATCAGGGCTATAGTGTAAAAAAATCCAACACAGCCATATGGATGATTCATCACCATATGGAGTGAATGATTACAAAGGTTATGATCACATTAACCCTTTTAAGATACTGGCACCCTCCCTACAACACAACGATGCCATACGAGACAGAGAGTTCAAAGGTCTGCTGTGTCAGGTAATCTTCCCTCATTTGAATTTCAAATAGGACCTCTGGGAGTTTGCGGCGAGTGATGTGCCTGCTCGACCCACAGTATGGAAATCTCCCCCCCCCCCACCCCCAGGCCAAACTTCCAGTATGGAAATTATGGTGCCATGCAAATCAGCTGCGTAGCCTTGACAACCTTTTCAGGCCTTTCCATTGTAATGTTTACAGACCCCCAGGTGCACTACACACATTGACTAACTCTAAACCCAGAACTATAATGGAACTGGGATAGCATTGGCAACACAGGATAGAACAAAACTTTGAACACTATGTATACTGTATTATTATTATTGTACTATCGTATTATACAGAATTGTCTGGCAGCATCCAAGTCCCCTTATGTCAGTTCAATCTCATTTTAACATCGGAAGGCTGGAGTTGATCACGTTCTGCATTCGGTCCCTTCGCAACTTCGCAACAATTAATTCCCTTGTAATTCTAAAAGCTTTGATAAAAAGTGTCTTCTGATTTTGTTTCCCGTAATATACAGTACCATGGTTGATAATGATTCACTTCTAAACAAATTAGGCCAAGTAAGACGTCGGTATGAAGGATCGGGAGACAGACGCAGGAATGCGTAATAGGGTTTTTTATTTACCCAAATTACTGCGTGTCAAGTAAAGGCACAGGGACGAAGACCAAACAAACACTATACAAAACACAGGGTTGAAACCCAAACAAAAGAGCAAGGAGTACCTCGAATAAATAACCAACAGACATTGTAACAATAATCGACTGGACAATGGTAAACCAAGGACACACTTGTACAATTATTAATCACTGGGAATAGTGGTCAGGTGTGCGTAATGAAAGTTTAGGAAAGGATCCGTGACAGTACCCCCGCTGACGCGCTGCACTAGCAGCGCAATGACACAGGCCTCGAGGATGATCACAGGAATGCAGTGCGGGTCGTTCAGGACCTGATGAAGCTGCCGAAGTTTTGGGATCGTCGGATGGACCAGTAGCAGTGGCGTCAGACGGACCGGTTGTGGCGGCGTCGGACGGGCCAGTTGCAGCTGCTGAAGTTGCGTCATCGAACGGACCCGTTGTGGCAACGTCGGACGGCCCAGTTGCAGCTGCCGAAGTTGCGGCGGCGCCGGACAGACCAGTAGCAGCGTCGTCAGACGGGCCATTCCCGCTGGTTTCCTTAATGGTCGATTATTCTGTCACGTTGGTATAAAGGGTCGGCAGACAGGCTAGGGTTTTTTATTTCATCTAGTTCTATGTACTTTTGTGTGGATATAATTTTTTTTACGGACCGTACATGGCGCTCCATCACTCTATTTGTATGAAGTGTGTAAGGCCCTTTAGACCCTTAGACCAGCCCAGGCCACTGCCTGCATTATTCTAACCCTTATCCCGAAGAGACCATAAACCTTTAGTGGCTCTCTGGATAGTGCTTTCAAAAGTGCATTTGATTTGCACAGCAGCATATTCTAGATGATGGAAGGAGTTGACACTCAGAATAGTCTGTCTGGTTGCATGCTCTTTCTTGATGACTACTCAGACAGGTTTTCAGTCTAAACTGAACGGATCATGCCATGGGACTGCCAGTTTCTGAGTCGTGTCAACACCTTCCATCCAGGATACACTGCTATGGAAATCAAATGCACCTCTGAGAGCGTTATCTGAAAAGCCACTTTCTGCAATTAATCATTGTAATTCTACAATAAAAATATATTGATAACTCAGCAAATAGACTCTTAATTCAGTTTCGGGAAAGAATGTCATCAAAAGATAAAGGTTGTAATATATCATACAATATCAATTATCTTCTCAAAGGGACATTTTTTTATTTAACCTTAATTTACCTAGGCAAGTCAGTTAAGAACAAATTCTTATTTACAATGACGGCCTACCACAGCTAAACCCGGACGACACTGGGCCAATTGTGTACCGCCCAATGGGACTCCCAATCACGGTCAGATGTGACCTAGCACTGAGATGCAGTGCCTTAGACCGCTGTGCCACTTGGGAACATATACAGAACTCTCTTTCTGACAGTCCTTTCATTTACTTTTCAATTAGGGAGTCTAGTTGTTAAATGGTGTTTAACAAAAAAACAAAAAAAACTATGAACCGCAAGCTGTGTGAAAAGATGCATGATATCATTGCTATCAGGGTAAAATTATTGTGATAATTTCCTCTCTGACCTGAGGGTCTTGTATAGTGTTGTGGCCATTAGTGTTAGATTATATGAAATCATATCTGGTGTGATCGTTAGTAGGATCCTTTGAGGTGAAGTTGATTCAACATAAAAGGTTAAGGCACCCAGCTGCTGCACTGACTTCAAGTTTACTCAACTCTGGGGCAAGAAAGTTCTACTAACATTAATTCCTACATTTTTTAACCTTTATTTAACTAGGCAAGTCAGTTAAGAACACATTTTTATTTTCAATGACGGCCTATGAACAGTGGGTTAACTGCCTGTTCAGGGGCAGAAAGACAGATTTGTACCTTGTCAGCTCGAGGATTTGAACTTGCAACCTTCCGGTTACTAGTCCAACGCTCTAACCACTAGGCTACCCTGCCGCCAAAGGTTTTATTCAGAATGTTTTCAAATTCTCCCAATTTTAAGGCCAGCCAACTTGGACATGTAACGTATTTGGACTTTTTCCAAGTTGTATGTGTTACAGTGATTTGCTTGAATGATAACTGAGGAAAATGCATGATGGAACTTTAAACGCCTATTTTGTCAGATTTTGTTAAAAAAAAAAGATTTTACTTCCATACACTATGCTGCTCTATCTGAATCCAAGTTCCACATTTTCATTTAGTTTGTTCTGTATTTTACCACCTCGTCCATGTCGCCTGGGGCTGTGACAACTTCTCTGCAAACAGCTTGAGGTACACACATTACATCCTGGTAGAGCCGCCAACCAACAGAATCAACACATCCAATTTTAGAAACACTTTCAGAAACACTTATTCCAGTTGTTGTTGGGGGGAGATGTTGGCTGTTGATAAGGTACATTCAATCAGAAAGATTATACAGAGAAATAGTAATTCACTATTCACACTTAGGTAATCAACACACCCTAATGGTCCACTTATCAGCAACGGACTGTACAAGAAATGTTGAGACACATTTACATTGTTATTGATAAACACAGCCTATAGGTATCAAAACAAATGTCCAGACACACCATAACTTCCGAAATAAGGTTTTCCGAAATAATAAACAACCATAGCAATGTAAAACTTTCATTCTCAGCCTGGAGGCAACACATACTCTTGCATCCAAAATCCATGACAACATTTGAGTAAGAAAATCACACACACTAAAACATTTACTGTCAACAATTAGTGTATAATATTCAATGTTATTGGGGGTGTTCTGTTTCAGTAAATGTGTTTGTTTCAGTTAATCATTTCAATTAAAAAAGCAAAATTAGCTTATTTTTCAGTACAAATCTGTATGTAAGTATGTACCACAGATCCAGGGATACTAAGCACACAATGATTCCTCAGAGATATTATGTAATGAAAAAGTAATAAATAATAACAAAAACATATTGTGCTACTAAAAGCTATCAAATAAAGAAATGTTGAAATTAAATGTTTGTAGGGTAATCTTAACATAAGAATAAGCAGAAATGTCTTTCCGTAAGTTTATTTTGTTTTTAACACCACTATCACCAAGAAATACATTTAGGAGGAGAAAAGTAAACATAATTTCCGAAGATATATGTCATCATAATTTTTTCTGATATGCCTGACAAGAGATAATGACAAACTGAGAAATTAAAAGAAGACATTGAAAGGTGAAACATCCTTACCTGCTTGTTCATGGTGAGCCTCTGAGTGTTCCACTCCGTCTGTGCTCATCTTAATATCTGTAAATGATAAATACTGCTGATTTTCCTAAAGGACTGTAACTTCGCTGGGACAATGCAGCACTCAGCTCTACCAGTAAAATGATATTGAGGTTATTCTAATGCGGCGTACTTTCAAATTTTCTCCCACATGTGATTGCTGTTATAATATTCATAAGTTGGAGGGTATCCCCATTCAGTATTCAGCACAGTTGCTCCAGCTCTCCTCCCTATCTGAACTCAGTCAAAACCAAATGGATCAAGTCAACAGACACTCACAAAGCATGGTGAAATGGCTTGACATTTTTTACTTTATATTACATTGAATATAAGAATTTAAAATGTGAACAGGTAATTTATAAATATTTTATTAAAAAATATATATATAAATTACTTACCTGGATTTAACAATTGTTCCACTCACTGGTTTAGATAGTGCTATGTGAATATGTCTCTTTTGTCTCTAAAAAGATGCTGGTATTGGGATGGAAATGTATAATATCTACTAGTGGTCATCTGCATTTACCTAAGTGGGTTAGTGGAGGAAAATGCACCTTTTTCAGTACCCCACACAGGCAGATAGAGAGTCATTTGCATAAGTCTCTCGGTGTGTCCTATCCAGTCTCGTTTTATTTTTGCATAAAACAACAATGGGTTGACTGCGAACTTAGAAAAGTTGCTTTTCAGTGTATGTGTTTGTATAAAGAGATGAATAAGCGGACAGCATGTTGCGATAATAACTTAGCATCAAATCAGGACAATTTGTGGAGAGAATAATAAGCTTTACATCATAGTTATTTGTTACTGTGGAACAAGATTGAAATCTACCATTGGGCAGACAAAATGGGCAGACCGCCAAAATGGGGACAATACATTATAGTACATTTCATGAATCAGCTTTATTAAATAATCAATACATTTATATTTCATTATTTGTAAATATTTATAAACATGTGCATTTACAAGCGTTTCAATTCATAAGCATGTATAACATTTTATTAATGTATAAACCATGATGACAGGTTTGGTTCAAGTGTATTCTCATCTGTTTCTATATTGTGCTAGCATGTTTTGAGATGCAACAACCTCAGGTCTGTCTGCTTGAATGACATCAAAACATAAAGAAAAGATGATGCAACAACCATAGTTTAGATACTGGTTTAGTCTGCCTGAATGACATCTAAGCATAAAGAAAAGGCATGGGACACAAAGACCTTTATGCAAATGAAGTTGATCAAACTTAAGACACATAAAGATAAGATTTATGTCCAGAGGGAGAATGGCACAGATGACTGAGTAAACAGCTGATTACTCCTCTCTTTGGTTGGCTTGTTGAAACAGCATCTTCAACTGTCTTTCATTCCATTGGATACGCTCCTTCACACTTTGTTCCTACAGAAAGACAAACACACACATGCATATGCACATACCATATGTGAATTTACCATATATGGTCAATTCCAAAATAAAATAAATAAAAGCCTATTTCGGCACACCCAATAATTACGATTGAAAAGTAAAACCGTGAGTCTATGATAGAAAGACAAGTGATGCAAAATGTATTATTTAGACTAATATATTATTGTTGTCCACATCAAGTTCATGGACACTGATCAGACAACAATATTGTTAGGAAACAGGAAGTAAGATTTTAGGGCACAGGTAGACAGTACGCAACATGCAACAATTTCAGCGATTTTACCGAGTTACAGTTGATATAAGGAAATCAGTCAATTTAAATAAATTCATTAGGTCCTAATCTATGGATTTCACATGACTGGGGAGGGGCACTGCCATGGGTGGGCCTGGGAGAGCATAGGCCCACCCACTGGGGAGGGGAAGAAATTTGTTTTTCTATATGTGCACCACAAAATGTAAATCTGGTCAAATGGTGCTTTTCATTAGCTGTCTGGGTGGCTGGTAGCAGACGATCCTGCACGTGATGAAGCTGGAAGTTGAAGTCCTGGAGGCAAGCACTAGGCAGAATAAATTATTGGTTTCCTCAATGCCTATGTGGTCCAGTTTTTACAGCCACTGACCCTGCCACACATAGGTCAGAGTCGACATGGGTTTGAATTCAGCCCACTGCCCTTTGACTCACAGATGTCTATTTTTGATGCATTAATTTTATGTGGTTACAGGGCTAAAACAGAAACAACTCAAAGGTTTACAGTTTAGGCATTAATTACAAGTGGTTAAGGTTAGGGCTATAGTTTGGGGAAAATAATACAAAACCACTTGCCTACAATATGTATCATCAGTATTCTTCCTAGTTCTCAGTGCTTGTCTAAGCAGCGCGCTCTGGCTCCAGTGAAATTCTCATGTCCTGCTTAGCATTCAAAATATAACGAGTACTTTTGGGTGTCATGGACAATGTACGGAATAAAAAGTACAATATTTTCAAGGTAAAGTTAAAGGTAGTCAAATATAATAATAGTAAAGTAAAGTACATGTACCCCCCAAAAATGACCTAAGTAGTTTTACACCACTGGCGCAGCCATGGGTGGGCCTGGGAGTGCACTTGGGAGCCCGACCCAACCACTGGGGAGCTAGACCCAGCCAATCAGAATTAGTTTCCCCCCACAAAATTACTTCTATATGTGGACCACGAAATGTGGTTGTCGGCAAATCTGGTCAAATGATGTTTTTAATCAAACTGCTAGATATTAAATGTTTGTTTAAGTCAGTTTAACAGCATAGTTTATATTTAACTGAGCTACAGGCTAAAGCTATTATACAGCTGTTAAACTCTCCGAAATGTATTTAGTCAGGCAACCTTCAGTCCAGTCATCACCAGAGGGCAGTCAAACTCCACAATGGATGTTTGTGCATTATATTGATGGAACATACAGGTAACTGCCAAAATTACATTTACATTTACATTTAAGTCATTTAGCAGACGCTCTTATCCAGAGCGACTTACAAATTGGTGCATTCACCTTATGACATCCAGTGGAACAGCCACTTTACAATAGTGCATCTAAATCTTTTAAGGGGGTGAGAAGGATTACTTTATCCTATCCTAGGTATTCCTTAAAGAGGTGGGGTTTCAGGTGTCTCCGGAAGGTGGTGATTGACTCCGCTGTCCTGGCGTCGTGGGGAGTTTGTTCCACCATTGGGGGCCAGAGCAGCGAACAGTTTTGACTGGGCTGAGCGGGAACTGTACTTCCTCAGTGGTAGGGAGGCGAGCAGGCCAGAGGTGGATGAACGCAGTGCCCTTGTTTGGGTGTAGGGCCTGATCAGAGCCTGGAGGTACTGAGGTGCCGTTCCCCTCACAGCTCCGTAGGCAAGCACCATGGTCTTGTAGCGGATGCGAGCTTCAACTGGAAGCCAGTGGAGAGAGCGGAGGAGCAGGGTGACGTGAGAGAACTTGGGAAGGTTGAACACCAGACGGGCTGCAGCGTTCTGGATGAGTTGTAGGGGTTTAATGGCACAGGCAGGGAGCCCAGCCAACAGCGAGTTGCAGTAATCCAGACGGGAGATGACAAGTGCCTGGATTAGGACCTGCGCAGCTTCCTGTGTGAGGCAGGGCCGTACTCTGCGGATGTTGTAGAGCATGAACCTACAGGAATGGGCCACTGCCTTGATGTTAGTTGAGAACGACAGGGTGTTGTCCAGGATCACGCCAAGGTTCTTAGCGCTCTGGGAGGAGGACACAATGGAGTTGTCAACTGTGATGGCGAGATCATGGAACGGGCAGTCCTTCCCGGGAGGAAGAGCAGCTCCGTCTTGCCGAGGTTCAGCTTGAGGTGGTGATCCGTCATCCACACTGATATGTCTGCCAGACATGCAGAGATGTGATTCGCCACCTGGTCATCAGAAGGGGGAAAGGAGAAGATTAATTGTGTGTCGTCTGCATAGCAATGATAGGAGAGACCATGTGAGGTTATGACAGAGCCAAGTGACTTGGTGTATAGCGAGAATAGGAGAGGGCCTAGAACCGAGCCCTGGGGGACACCAGTGGTGAGAGCGCGTGGTGAGGAGACAGATTCTCGCCACGCCACCTGGTAGGAGCGACCTGTCAGGTAGGACGCAATCCAAGCGTGGGCCGCGCCGGAGATGCCCAACTCGGAGAGGGTGGAGAGGAGGATCTGATGGTTCACAGTATCGAAGGCAGCCGATAGGTCTAGAAGGATGAGAGCAGAGGAGAGAGAGTTAGCTTTAGCAGTGCGGAGCGCCTCCGTGATACAGAGAATAGCAGTCTCAGTTGAATGACTAGTCTTGAAACCTGACTGATTTGGATCAAGAAGGTCATTCTGAGAGAGATAGCGGGAGAGCTGGCCAAGGACGGCACGTTCAAGAGTTTTGAGAGAAAAGAAAGAAGGGATACTGGTCTGTAATTGATGACATCGGAGGGATCGAGTGTAGGTTTTTTCAGAAGGGTGCAACTCTCGCTCTCTTGAAGACGGAAGGGACGTAGCCAGCGGTCAGGGATGAGTTGATGAGCGAGGTGAGGTAAGGGAGAAGGTCTCCGGAAATGGTCTGGAGAAGAGAGGAGGGGATAGGGTCAAGCGGGCAGGTTGTTGGGCGGCCAGCCGTCACAAGACGCGAGATTTCATCTGGAGAGAGAGGGGAGAAAGAGGTCAGAGCACAGGGTAGGGCAGTGTGAGCAGAACCAGCGGTGTCGTTTGACTTAGCAAACGAGGATCGGATGTCGTCGACCTTCTTTTCAAAATGGTTGAAGAAGTCATCTGCAGAGAGGGAGGAGGGGGAGGGGAGGAGGATTCAGGAGGGAGGAGAAGGTGGCAAAGAGCTTCCTAGGGTTAGAGGCAGATGCTTGGAATTTAGAGTGGTAGAAAGTGGCTTTAGCAGCAGAGACAGAGGAGGAAAATGTAGAGAGGAGGGAGTGAAAGGATGCCAGGTCCGCAGGGAGGCGAGTTTTCCTCCATTTCCGCTCGGCTGCCCGGAGCCTTGTTCTGTGAGCTCGCAATGAGTCGTCGAGCCACGGAGCGGGAGGGGAGGACCGAGCCGGCCTGGAGGATAGGGGACATAGAGAGTCAAAGGATGCAGAAAGGCAGGAGAGGAGGGTTGAGGAGGCAGAATCAGGAGATAGGTTGGAGAAGGTTTGAGCAGAGGGAAGAGATGATAGGATGGAAGAGGAGAGAGTAGCGGGGGAGAGAGAGCGAAGGTTGGGACGGCGCGATACCATCCAGTAGGGGCAGTGTGGGAAGTGTTGGATGAGAGCGAGAGGGAAAAGGATACAAGGTAGTGGTCGGAGACTTAAATAAAGGAAAAGCCAACATAAAGTGTCTCAATAGGGTGTTGGGCCACCATGAGCCACCAGAACAGCTTCAATGCGCCTTGGCATAGATTCTATAAGTGTCTGGAACTCTATTGGAGGGATGCAACACCATTTTTCCAAAACAAACTCCATAATTTGGTGTTTTGTTGATGGTGGTAGAAAACACTATGTCTCAGACACCGCTCGAGAATCTACCATAAGTGTTCAATTGTGTTAGTGACTGAGACACACATTAGACTACTATTTTAAAGTAACTGAGATCTCTTCATCTAGCCATGGTATTTTTATACATGACCTTAAGAATGATGGGAGGTTTTAATTGCTTATGTAACTCAGGAACCCCAAATGTGTGGAAGCACCAGCATCTTCACCATGAAGAAAAGATGGAAGACAGGGAGTGTTTTCCAAAGCATGGTTTTAGGCGCATTATGATGTTTATATACCCACAAATCTAATGAGCTTTGCAATATAATGCCCGATAGAAGAAGCATTAGTATGAAGACAATTTAGGATTTTAATCTGTCAAAGTTAGACACACTTGTAGAAAACATTGTGAGCTTCAACTGCATTCTTTTTTAAAACTTTATTCCTTATACCTATAATATAAACCCGACTGAAGTCAGTTTCTGTATTTGAAGTTGCAAGGCAGAGATTAGGCTACATGCTGATGCATTTGACAGCAATGGCAAAAGCCTCCCAGCCAGACAAATATTGGTCCCTCCATTCAGAAAAAAAGGTGCTATCTAGAACCTAAAATAGTTATTTCGCTGTCCCCATAGCAGTACCTTTTGAAGAACCCTTTTCTGTTCCAAATAGAAACCTTTTGGGGTTCCATGTAGAACCCTTTCTACAGAGGGTTCTACACGCAACCCAAAAGGGTTCTACCTGGAACTAAAAAGTGTTCTGCTATGGGGACAGTCGAAGAGAGTATAGTTCAAGGTAAGAATGTGTGGATATTGGTTACACACTGGATTGTTTCAATATCCTAGTTTTTTTAACAGAATATCCCTAAATTAAATTAAAACTGCATCAGTTAAGTAAAAACAAAGTGTTATATAAAAAGAGTGTCTGTTTTCTCTGAGCAGATCCACCATTCACAGTCTCACCCTTAGGTGGCACTGAACAGCACTTTAACAGATGGCACCAAGTCAAAACAGAGACAGTAGAGAAAACGAGACACCCCACTCCCTCATTTTTTCGGGTCCGGTGGGGCTACTCTACTTATTGCCCCTGACCCGCAGGGGGGGTGCCCCAGAGGAGAGACATCTCACTGGCAAAAATGTTCTGGTCGGGCGGTTGGGGAGAGCGGGGAGAGGACAACAAGTAGACCAGAACCACTGGCTTCACGCAGGAAAGCATGCTCGCGTGAGAGAGGGAACACACACTTACACAGACAGGAACCGTGACCATTGTTTTCCAACGGTAAACTGCCTGCCTCAGTAAGACATATTAATTTATCCACCATCTTAGGTCAAAACATTCATCCATGCTAGCATTGGCACTTTCTTCTAGGTTGGGCTCCTGTATAGCTGTACGATTATAGTACATGCTCTACTGTCTGGTTGAATCCAAACACCTTGGTGGTAAGTCAAGAGACACTCCTCTGTCCCACAACAAGAAATTGTGTAAATGAAAAATGTCTAACTCCACGGTTAGACTTATGTCGGCAATAGGCAGGTCTGTTCCTTCACTCTAAGGCCACATAGAGTTGGAAGATTACATACACTACGTTTGGAGTCATTAAAACTAGTTTTTAAACCACTCCACAAATTTCTTGTAAACAAACTATAGTTTTGGCAAGTCGTTTAGGACATCTACTTTGTGCATGACACAAGTTATTTTTCCAACAATTGTTTACAGACAGATTATTTCACTTATAACTCACTGTATCACAATTCCAGTGGGTCAGAGGTTTACATACACTAAGTTGACTGTGCCTTTAAACAGCTTGGAAAATTCCCGAAAATGATGTCATGGCTTTAGAAGCTTCTGATAAGCTTATGGACATCATTTGAGTCAATTGGAGGTGTACCTGTGGATGTATTTCAAGGCCTACCTTCAAACTCAGTGCCTCTTTGATTGACATCATGGGAAAATCAAAAGATATTATCTAAGAATTGTAGACCTCCACAAGTCTGGTTCATCCTTGGGAGCAATTTCCAAAGGCCTGAAGGTACCACGGTCATCTGTACAAACAATAGTACGCCAGTATAAACACCATGGGACCACGCAGCCGTCATACCGTGTTCTGTCTCCTAGAGATGAACGTACTTTGGTGCGAAAAGTGCAAATCAATCCCAGAACAACAGCAAAGGACCTTGTGAAGATGCTGGAGGAAACAGGTACAAGTATCTACTGTATATCCACAGCAAAATGAGTCCTATATCGACATAACCTGAAAGGTCGCTCAGCAAGGAAGAAGCCAATGCTCCAAAATCGCCATAAAAAAGCCAGACGACGGTTTGCAACTGCACATGGGGACAAAGATTGTACTTTTTGGAGAAATGTCCTCTGGTATGATGGAAAAAAATAGAACTGTTTGGCCATAATGACCGTCGTTATGTTTAGAGGAAAAATGGGGACGCTTGCAAGCCGAGGAACACCATCCCAACCGTGAAGCACGGGGGTGGCAGCATCATGTTGTGGGGGTTCTTTGCTACAGGAGGGACTGGTGCACTTCACAAAATAGATGGCATCATGAGGTAGGACAATTATGTTAATATATTGAAGCAACCTCAAGACATCAGTCAGGAAGTTAAAGCTTGGTTGCAAAAGGGTCTTCTAAATGGACAATGACCCCAAGCATACTTCTAAAATTGTGGCAAAATTGCTTAAGGACAACAAAGTCAAGGTATTGGAGTGGCCTTCACAAAGCCCTGACCTCAATCCAACGTCTTCTCGGAAAGAACCAGGAGCCAAACAGGCTGCTTTAGGTCTCCTCGTCCCATGGGCAGAGATTTCTATGGGGGACGTAGTAGTCGAAGCGGTAGCCATTGCTGCAGCTCCTGATGCCACACTTATAAGGGTTGAACCTTCCAGCCACGTCCAACCGGCTGCGGCAGTATTTGAGCAGGCAGGGGAGCCACTCCAGACACAGGCAATAACTGCAGACACAGGGCTGTCACAGATCCAGAGTGGAGGGGCATCACTGCAGACCAGGGGCGTCTGCTGTTTGGGGCAGGGGCTCAAATTCAATGGCCTCTATTCCCGGAGAGAGAGAGAGATTTTAAATTGTGACTTTCCATAAAGGAATGTCTGTTGAAATGTATTGCAATGAACTCTATGGATGTGCAGACATACATCCAAAAGCATAGGGAACCTTATGCAACACAATGGAAATGAAAGCTATGATAGATAGAATGAAGAGGTTCCTTTCTTTAAACACCCAAACACTTATAGAGCATCTGAATGGAAGCCAAACGTACCTTTATCCAGCCAATGCTTGGTGTCGACTGTCTGGGTATAAAACCCCTCGTGTGCCTCCTTACACACGTTGTGGATGAGTGTGTTGAGGTGCCCTGCACGACTCATGTTCACCACCATGTCCATGTGGAGTTGTTCCACCCCACACCTCTCCTCAGCCCTGCGGACCAAGTTGGGGTCCTCTGTAGAATCCCAACACAGAACAGCTCCATATTATAAATAAGGACTAGTAGTGATAGTGTAATACATTGACCAAGCTCCACGACCTTTATGTTAGGGTTCAAACAGATTGGTGGTAAATGTAAAAAAGAAAGAATGAAAAATGTACAATTCAGATAACATTGTGCAATAAGGAACATTTGAATGGCCTACTACAATTACATTTTTACATGATGGGTTGGTAGTCCTCAACGAAGAAACATGCTCAACGAAGATACTTTATTGAAAGTCCAGGATGAGGCTTAATCTGTGTCAGGGAAACTAACCCAACAGATGTCAGATCTTAATTTGACCCCTTTCGTCGCAGGAGGAAAATAGTCCCGCAGCAGGAGGATTTGAATATAGGATTTATATATATGAAGAAATATTTAGATTCGGCGCCAAGGGGCAACTGGAAGCGGTGTTTGTATACAATGCACATGTAGCCGATGTGAAATGGCTAGCTAGTTAGCGGTGGTGCGCACTAGTGGTGTTTCAATCGGTGACATAACTTGCTCTGAGACCTTGAAGTAGTGGTTCCCCTTGCTCTGCAAACCAGGGACGCTCTGCACACGTGTGGAGCGATGGGTAACGATGCTTCGAGGGGGACTGTTGATGTGTGCAGAGCGCCCCTGGTTCGCGCCCAGGTCGGGGCGAGGGGACGGATTAAAGTTATACTGTTACACACACCGTACCTACTTTATACCTTATGAAGGCTATAACACGTCTCGTATTAATTCTTATCTGGATTATTATACATTTACATATTTGTATTTTTCATTCTGGATTTTTTTTTATTTTATCAATTGTTTTATAATTTGTTGAAGGCAAGCACTAGGCAAAATAAATGATTGGTTTCCTCAGTGCCTATGTGGTCCAGTGTTTGCAGCCACTGACCCCGCCACACATATGTCAGAGTCGTCATGAGTTTGAATCCGGCCCACTGCACTTTGACTCATGGATGTTTATTTTCGATACATTCATTCCACATGGTTACACGGCTAATTCCATGTGGTTACAAGGTTAAAACCGAAACAACTCAAAGTTTAGGCGTTAATTCCGATTGGTTAAGGTTAGGGCTATGGTTTGAGGAAAATAATTAAAACGAGGGTTAGGGTTAGTAAAATTAATAGTCTGATCATTTACACATCAAATAAAAGTATCTGAGCTCAACGAGATTGTCTATGGATAGGCTCAAATGCATAAACATCTTGACAGCTTTACGAAATTAAATATTAAAGACTCATTATACAAGCTTTCAACCCACTCCAAAGACCAGAACTATATTGACAAATTATACATAGCCTAACTATAAAATGTGAACATTGTTTAACAAGGCAACTCTATGGCAATTACCTGACACTTTGTATGAATGGAAACTAATATTGGTGTAGCCTACTGTTATTATTTTATTAGTTTCCTATGTATGTTATTCAAAAGTGTCTAGTATGGTCATTTATTATCAAGATATTTCAAATGTGTAACTAAATCAAGTCAATCGGGGGGATTGAGTTATTTTTGCCAGAAGGTTGTGGGCCAGAATCTAATCAACAGCGATACGGAAGGCCTATATGTCTGCTCTGAAGGCAGCGGCCCGAACCACTAGACCACAATTGAACAACATGTTTACCTTAGGATACACTGGACACTTGCATGTCATAGCCTAGTGTTGCTAATATCGATCTTGTGTTATTAAGCTACATAAAACAACAGTTGTTGATGTGTATGGCTGCATTTCAGATACATTTTTGTACATTTGAATGTTGCAGTAATAGGACTTAGGCCTAGCGTTTGAGCAAACGAGAGAGACAATTATTTGCCCTGATCTCAAAGACTCACGAGGTGCATTCGAATTTCCTGATGCAGCAGGGAAATTGTCTGCGACAAAAGAAGGATCAAGTTAAGATCTGACATCTGTATAACATGTTATTGTGACACACTGTCTCTTATAATAACATCATTGGTACTGTTCCTCCACATCCAAAACCTGTCCCTTGTTACCTCCTATACCCTATATGGGAATGATGGCCCAGATTATGAGGGAAGGTGGTGGTTCGTTACAGCAGCTCACCTGTCTGAGGCGGGCCATGGACTCAGTGGGGGTGATCTGGTGGTGATTGAGCCGTGAGATGAAGCACAGCACCTGGTATTGGTTCTGGCCACGCTCTGGCCCAGGATCAGAGCTCTCACAATCCTCACATCCTGAAAAAAAAAGAGATGAGATAAATATGAAATGTAAACCAGATACTGTATACATTCACATATGGTGATACAATATATCAGCCATACTCAACTAAAAGACCGCAGTACGGATCTTTAACCTATATCAAATCTGGTTGTTACAATGCTTGTTACTTATGTGAAAGTATCCCCTAAGATCAAACTTTGCATTGCTATTGTTCTCAGCTAAATCCATTTCAACAGAAACGTCACAAAGGTGTGGTGTAAGGGCACCTTCATGTAAAAGTGCTGCCAAAACTCCACTAGGTGTGTGGCATAAGGATAGCCCATAACTTACTACTATATCAAGTGTTATGTCTGTTATGAGGGCTGACCTGACCTGACCTGCCCTGACCTTCACTGGCACCATGAGACCTGAATCCTACCCTAGTACCCTCATCCGTCCCAATGCTCCTCTGACTTCATTTCCATCTCAATGGCTATCCCAACTGTTACAAAAAAAACTGTAGAACTCAAAGCCAAGGCAAACATTCCAGTCGACTGAGCAGACAAAGGGAAGACTAGGTTATCTGAACAAGGAACAAGTCCTTTTCTTCTCTTTGTTTACCAGGCCCATTGGGTGTCACGCCCTGACCAAGGAGAGCCCTTGGTTCTCTATGGTGTAGTAGGTCAGGGCGTGACTATGGGGTGTTCTAGTTCTATATTTCTATGTTGGTGTTTTGTATGGTTCCCAATTAGGGAATCGTTGCCTCTGATTGGGGATCATATTTAGGTAGCCATTTTCCCACCTGTGATTGTGGGATATTGTTTTGTGTTTGTGCATGTGCACCACTACTTTCACGTTTCGTTGTTGGTTTAATGTTTTTGTTTTGAAGTTTCACCGAAATTAAGATCTGGAACTCTACACACGCTGCGCCTTGGTCCACTCATTTCAACGAGCGTGACAGAATATCCCACCAAGCAAGGACCAAGCAGCGTGTGACGGAGGTGCAGGAGTTTTGGACCTGGGAAGGAATTATGGGAGGTTGTGAGACCATTCCTTGGAAGGAGACACCAAGGAAGGTGGAAGGACAGTGACGACGCCGGGGACCACAGCCACAGAAACCCCAAGATTTTTTGGGGGGTGGCACGAGGAGTGGTCGGCGGAGCAGCGGAGAGTGGAAGAGCGGGTCATCAGTCCGGTGCCATCTGTGCCAGCTCTCCGTACTCACCCTGAAGAGCAAGAGACCGTCAGGGAGGCGATGTAGAAGTTGGGAGAGGGAGAGAGATGAGAGAAATGTAATGTAGGTGTGTTCCACACGGCATCCGACCTAAAGAGCCTGTCAGCAGTCCAGTGCCACCTGTGCCGGCTCCACGCACCTGGCCTCCAGTGCGCCTCCCCAGTCCGGTACGTCCTGTGCCAGCTCCCCGCACTAGCCCTGAATTGCGTGTCACCAGTCCGGTGCCACCTGTGCCGGCTCCACGCACCAGGCCTCCAGTGCGGTACGTCCTGTGCCAGCTCCCCGCACTAGCCCTGAATTGCGTGTCACCAGTCCGGTGCCACCTGTGCCGGCTCCACGCACCAGGCCTCCAGTGCGTCTCTCCAGCCCGGTACTTCCGGTGCCAGCTCCAAGGCCGGAGTCTTCCTCTGCCCCGGTGCCCAGCTCAGGCACGGTGTCCAGTCCCACTCCAGGACAGGAGCCTTCCTCTGCACCAGTGCCCAGTCCAGGCACGGTGTCCAGTTGCGCTCTAGGGCAGGAGCCTTCCTCTGCGCCAGTGCCCAGTCCAGGCATGGTGTCCAGTCCCACTCCAGGGCAGGAGCCTTCCTCTGCGCCAGTGCCCAGTCCAGGCACGGCGGCCAGCCCAGCTCCAAGGCCGGAGCCTTCCTCTGCGCCGGTGCCCAGTCCAGGCACGGCGGCCAGCCCAGCTCCAAGGCCGGAGCCTTCCTCTGCGTCGGTGCCCAGTCCAGGCACGGCGTCCAACCCAGGTCCAGGGCCGAAGTCCTCCTCTGCGCCGGTGCCCAGTCCAGGCACGGCGTCCAACCCAGGTCCAGGGCCGAAGTCCTCCTCTGCGCCGGTACCCAGTCCAGGCATGGCGTTCAGCCCGGCGCCATGGTCGGATCCGGAGTCTGGGGGGCTACGACCCGCACTGGAGCCGCCACTGACACTAGTCACCACCCTAACCCCCCCATTTTGTTTCAGTTTTTGTGCCCGGAGTCCGCACCTTTGGGGGGGGGTACTGTCAAGCCCTGACCAAAGAGAGCCCTTGGTTCTCTATGGTGTAGTAGGTCAGGGCGTGACTAGAGGGTGTTCTAGTTCTATATTTCTATGTTGGTGTTTTGTATGATTCCCAATTAGAGGCAGCTGGTGATCGTTGCCTCTGATTGGGGATCATATTTAGGTTCATATTTAGATCATATTTAGGGATCACATTTTTCACACCTGTGTTTGTGGGATATTGTTTTGTGTTTGTGCATGTGCACCACTACTTTCACGTTTCGTTGTTGATTTCTTTTTAAAAAAGTTTAACCGAAATAAATATGTAGAACTATACGCACGCTGTGCCTTGGTCCACTCTTTTCAACGAGCGTGACATTGGGTTGACTTCCCTCTGAGTCAACCAAGTACTATGACACAAACAACACTCCGGTTGGTCCTTAAGGTGGAGATGCAGATAATGGGAAACTGTGGAATGCTTGAGTTAAAAAAGACAAGGAGGAGGGGGACTCTTGTTTCCCCCACTGTGAAGGCAGAACCTCCAGAGAAGCAGATGTATGGGGTACACAGAGTGGGCGAGGGAATGGGAACATTCCAGTTGGGCAGGCCTCAAACAACTGGACACAGATTGTTCACTGTCCAGTGAAAAAATAAATATGTCTTGAAATCAAATCAAATCAAAGTTTATCACGTGCGCCGAATACAACAGGTAGACCTTACAGTGAAATGCTTACTTACAGGCTCTAATCAATAGTGCAAAAAAAAGGTATTAGGTGAACAATAGGTAAGTAAAGAAATAAATCCACAGTAAAAAGACAGGCTATATACAGTAGCGAGGCTGTAAAAGTAGCGAGGTTACATACAGACACCGGTTAGTCGGGCTGATTAAGGTAGTATGTACATGTAGATATGGTTAAAGTGACTATGCATATATGATGAAAAGAGAGTAGCAGTAGCGTAAAAGAGGGGGTGGTGGGTGGTGGGACACAATGCAGATAGCCCGGTTAGCCAACGTGCAGGAGCACTGGTTGGTCGGCCCAATTGAGGTAGTATGTACATGAATGTATAGTTAAAGTGACTATTTATATATGATAAACAGAGAGTAGCAGCAGCGTAAAAAGAGGGGTTGGGGGGGGCACACAATGCAAATAGTCTTATGGCTTGAGGGTAAAAACTGTTGTCTAGGCCTTTTTGTCCTTGACTTGCCACTCCGGTACCGCTTGCCATGCGGTAGTAGAGAGAACAGTCTATGACTGGGGTGGCTGGGGTCTTTGACATTTTTTAGGGCCTTCCTCTGACACCGCATGGTGTGAGGTCTTGGATGGCAGGCAGCTTAGCCCCAGTGATGCACTGGGCCGTACGCACTACCCTCTGTAGTGCCTTGCGGTCAGAGGCCGAGCAATTGCCGTTCCAGGCAGTGATGCTCTCGATGTTGCAGCTGTAGAACCTTTTGAGGATCTCAGGACCCATGCCAAATCTTTTTAGTTTACTGAGGGGAAATAGGCTTTGTCGTGCCCTCTTCACAACTGTCTTGATGTGTTTGGATCATTCTAGTTTGTTGTTGATGTGGACACCAAGGAACTTGAAGCTCTCAACATGCTCCACTACAGCCCCGTCGATGAGAATGGGTATGTGCTCGGTCCTCCTTTTCCTGTAGTCCACAATCATCTCCTTAGTCTTGGTTACGTTGAGAGATAGGTTGTTATTCTGGCACCATACGGCCAGGTCTCTGACCTCCTCCCTAGCGGCTGTCTCGTCGTTGTTGGTGATCAGGCCTACCACTGTTGTGTTGTCTGCAAACTTAATGATGGTGTTGGAGTCATGCCTAGTCATGCAGTCATGGGTGAACAGGGAGTACAGGAGTGGACTGAGCACGCACCCCTGGGGAGCTCCAGTGTTAAGGATCAGCGTGGCAGATATGTTGCTACCTACCCTCACCACCTGGCCCGTCAGGAAGTCCAGGATCCAGTTGCAGAGGGAGGTGTTTAGTCCCAGGACCCTTAGCTTAGTGATGAGCTTTGAGGGTGCTATGGTGTTGAACGCTGAGCTGTAGTCAATGAATAGCATTATCACATAAATGTTCCTTTTGTCCAGGTGGAAAAGGGCAGTGTGGAGTGCAATAGAGATTGCATCATCTGTGGATCTGTTTGGGCGGTATGAAAATGCCCGGATCACACGTCCTGGTAATCCGCCTGTCCTCGCAGCCTTGTGTATGTTGACCTGTTTAAAGGTTTTACTCACATCGGCTACGGAGAGTGTGATCACACAGTCGTCCGGAACAGCTGATGTTCTCATGCATGCCTCAGTATTGCGTGCCTTGAAGCGAGCATAGAAGTGATTTAGCTCATCTGGTAGGCTTGTGTCACTGGGCAGCTCGTGGCTGTGCTTCCCTTTGTAGTCTGTAATAGTTTTTAAGCCCTGCCACATAAGACGAGCGTCGGAGCCGGTGTAGTATGATTCAATCTTAGCCCTGTATTGAAGCTTTGCCTGTTTGATGGTTTGTCGCAGGGCATAGCAGGATTTCTTGTAAGCTTCCAGGTTAGAGTCCCGCACCTTGAAAGCGGCAGCTCTACCCTTTAGCTCAGTGCGAATGTTGCCTGTAATCCATGGCATCTGGTTGGGGTATGTACGTACAGTCACTGTGGGGACGACGTCCTCGATGCACTTATTGATAAAGCCAGTGACTGATGTGGTGTATTCCTCAATGCCATCGGAAGAATCCCGGAACATGTTCCAGTCTGTGATAGCAAATGTCATGGCATTGACATTAATGTCTGAAAGGCAGGAGTATTTTCGGTTGCCAAATAATGTAATCACCTTTTTATATACGCAGACATAGGGGGAGGAACCAGAAACAAACAACAAAGATGCAAATAGGACTTGAAAAAGAATCCCACAATGCATCTGTAATTTTCAACCATTGGTAAATATTGGATTATCTGAAGCTTGCACAGTGCAGTTACTTCTTGCATAATATTGATGTTATTTTCTCGTTAGACTCTTTCCCCTTTCTTTACCTCCATGACACACCATAGGAAGATAAATAACCTCCTTCCTTTTATGCAACGCACTTTTTCAAGAGTTTCCTTTACAAGATGAACTGGCTCTCCTGTCTGTACAGTTACTCCAGTCTGGCAGCTTGCCATCAGACCGATTCCAACTTTCCATAAATCTGCGTAATTCCGACAGGAGTAGACCTGAAGCACATGTATGGAGGGAGGGCGGCCATCTAAATTGACTTGATCCAGACAGAAGCAAATATGTGCTGCTCCCCTGCAGCGTGTGCCTGTTAACTGTAACCAGAAAATCTCACTGGGACTTTAAGACAGTTTTTCAACAGTCTGAGTAGAGCCAATGGGGCACAACAGTTTTATGACTTCTTGATTGCTCTTCACGTCAATACGATTTTAAATGTGTGTAATGTCAGGATATCCTGGCCCACTGAAGGGAGTTCCTTAGCCAGGCTAATATAAAATGCCTGCTCAATCAGGGATAGTTCACCATATATCCTTGTTGAAAAACACCTGTAGTCCCCAGTATCTATGCTGCAACAGCCTATGTGCCAGGGGGCTAGGGTCAGTCTGTCCTATCTGGTGCGATGTGTGATCTCAAATTCCCCTGTTCTATCTGGTGTCCTGTGCGATCTTAGGCATGCTCCCTTGAATGCTCCTGGTTGTCTTTCACTCTCTCTGTCTCCCCTACGACCATGCCTCGGTGCCACCTGGCCTGACGGCTCCTGGCTGTCCCTGTCCCCAGTCCACCCGGTTGTGCCGCCGATCCAGTTCTGCTGTTTCTGGCCTGATGACTCCTGTCTGTCAATTATGGAACACTGACATTTTTCACTGGACGTGGTACTTTGTCCTGGACATGCTGTCTCGACGTTCTCTCTCTCTCTCTGACCGGCTGTCTCGACGTTCTCTCTCTCTCTCTGACCTGCTGTCTCGACGTTCTCTCTCTCTCTCTGACCTGCTGTTTCGATGTTCTCTCTCTCCTTCTGACCTGCTGTCTCGACGTTCTCTCTCTCTCTGACCTGCTGTCTCAACGTTCTCTCTCTCTCTCTGACCTGCTGTTTCGATGTTCTCTCTCTCTCTCTGACCTGCTGTTTCGACGTTCTCTCTCTCTCTGACCTACTGTTTCGATGTTCTCTCTCTCTCTCTCTGACCTGCTGTCTCGACGTTCTCTCTCTCTCTCTGACCTGCTGTCTCGACGTTCTCTCTCTCTCTCTCTGACCTACTGTTTCGATGTTCTCTCTCTCTCTGACCTGCTGTCTCGATGTTCTCTCTCTCTGACCTGCTGTCTCGATGTTCTCTCTCTCTGACCTACTGTTTCGATGTTCTCTCTCTCTCTCTCTGACCTGCTGTCTCGACATTCTCTCTCTCTCTCTGACCTGCTGTCTCGACGTTCTCTCTCTCTCTCTGACCTGCTGTCTCGACGTTCTCTCTCTCTCTCTGACCTGCTGTTTCGATGTTCTCTCTCTCTCTCTGACCTGCTGTTTCGACGTTCTCTCTCTCTCTGACCTGCTGTTTCGATGTTCTCTCTCTCTCTCTGACCTGCTGTTTCGACGTTCTCTCTCTCTCTCTGACCTGCTGTTTCGACGTTCTCTCTCTCTCTCTCTGACCTGCTGTTTCGATGTTCTCTCTCTCTCTCTGACCTGCTGTTTCGATGTTCTCTCTCTCTCTCTGACCTGCTGTTTCGATGTTCTCTCTCTCTCTCTGACCTGCTGTTTCAATGTTCTCTCTCTCTCTCTGACCTGCTGTTTCGACGTTCTCTCTCTCTCTCTGACCTGCTGTCTCGACCTCTAAATACTCACCTATGAAAAGCCAACTGATATTTACTCCTACAATGTTAAACTATGGCACCCTCTATAACCACTGTGGTTATTATTTAACCCTGCTGGTCATCTATGAATGTTTAAATGCCTTGAAGAACGAGCTGGCCTAAATGGCCGTACTCTTATAATCTTCACCTGGCACAGCCGGAAGAGGACTGGTTCCTCTCTAGGTTTTTTGGTAGGTTCCCGCCTTTCTAGGGAGATTTTCCTAGCCACTGTGTTTGTACATCTGCATTGCTTGCTCTTTAGGGTTTTAGGTTGGGTATCTGTATAGCACTTTGTGACAACTGCTATCTTAAAAAGGGCTTTATAAAATACATCTGATTGTAATAATGGTCAATCCTAAAAAAATGTATGCGTCTATGTTAACAGACAATAAGAATTAGGATAGAATTTCAAGTCTGTCCAAGAGAATTGTTTTTCTTAGCTATTTCATGTGAAAATATTTGTCTTTATACATACTGTATGCAATAAAGCAGCATATAGATAAATAGATATAGGTCTATAGAAAATGGATAGGCAATTATAATATAATTTCCAGGGTATATATATATAATAGTAATGTAATAGTGTATGTGTGGTTGTTCATTGGTAGTAACATAATATGCAGCATATTCGTTTTTTGAAACTGTTGGAAATATTCACATTTTAAAATATTAAGTTCACTCACCCGTTTGAAATCAAATACTGCATTAATATGAGTACCATCTCCTTGCTTGAACTCGACTGTTATGGAATCCTTCTCGCTGTCTGCTACCAAAATCTCCTCTGCAATTTGTCCATCACTTAAACGCTCGTATACTCGTATGTTTAATTCTGAACAAATCCCAAACGACCCAAAAAGATTTACCACTATTAGAGAAATCAGAACTGGTGCCACTGCCGATATCTCCCTCGCATACATTCCCATACTCATTGAAAATGTAAAACTTAACTATTTTAAAAAATCTGTCGACTACCATAGGTGTAAATAATCGTGAAATCGGTCGCAAATTTTTTCAAGTAAACGAAAATTTCCGGACCGAAAAGGCTGCAATGGAGTTCAATCTATGATCCACCGATTGAAATCACTGTTATGAAATCTCTGCAACGGTGGATGGGCTACCATTGTGTAGCCAATCTAGTACGTTCTATATTATGATACATTGTAGCGTTTCTGAAGTATCTGTGAAGATAAAATTGTTGAAAAGTTGAGGTCCTCTTGAGTTTACGATCCCGTCCCTGTCACGACTTCACCGACGAAGCAGTGATTGCTACTGCGCTCAGTGAGTTGTTTGCCTGACGACTCAAACTGAACTCTTCCACTGCTTATTCGTTAGCTACAAGAGAAAGGTCCGTGCTGTCCAGAATCCAATTGGGACATCCCTACTCCATTGAAGCAGCATTTTAAATGGTAAGGTAAGGGTTATGGTTAAACTTAGGGTATGGGTTAAGGTTAGGGTTTAGGATAGGGACGTCCCAAGGATCCCAGATAGCACGTATCATACAGGAAACGTTCGTGGGCGTGACGTTTGGTCGGAGCAATGTGTTTGCGTAGCCAAGCAAGTGCGCTGTAAGCATATAGGTGACAATTGCAGGCTCCCAAAACTTAAAAGAAATATAATTCCACAAACAATACTCCCCGAGAGGCGACAAGGACACGATCTGTTACAGAACAAATTAACTAACAGATCCAATAGAATAGTTTGCACAATAATACATTTCCGTAAATCCATCAATCATGGGCGTGCTGAAAGTATATTCTATTCTAATCAAATACCCCAATGAATGATCTGTTCTTAGACCAAATTGCCCAATTGTTATCCTAAGTATAGGGAAAGTAAGTATGGAGATGACCAAACCTTTCTAGGACACAGATCATGCCAAGCAAAGGAGAGGTCAACTTAAATCTGCCCCCCCCCCCCAAAAAAACTATTAAATTGGTATGATTTGGTAAGACATGTTTTGTAATTACAGTGTTATTACACATGTTTAACAGCAACTTAATGTAAACTAAGCTTGAGGAAATCAGGCAGCCTACTTCAACATGTTGGTTTCGAGTTCAGAGCATAGTTTTGCCTACATGAACCTTTAACAAGAGAGCCACGCATCCTCCGAAACACGACCCTGCCAAGCTGCACTGCTTCTTGACACAATGCTCGCTTAACCCAGAAGCCAGCTGCACCAATGTAAGAACGGAGGAAACACCGTACCCCTGCGACCGTGTCAGCATGCATGCACCCGCCCACCACAGGAGTCGCTAGAGTGCGATGGGACAAGGACATCCCGGCCGGTCAAACCCTCCCCTCACCCGGACGACACTGGGCCATTAGTATGCTGCCTCAACCCGGTGTCGAACCAGGATCTGTAGTGATGCCGCTAGCACTGCGATGCACTCGGGCGGCCCTGTAGTCATTTATCTGAATAGTCATTTCACAGACCTTTTAACCTCACCTGCAAATTCTTTGTAAACCATATTTTACTTTTTCACTGCCTGTATTTCACCTCTTACGATTTGTGCAAAAAAAATAAAACTAATTAGAATCTATAGCGCAGCTTGAAGTGATACAGTATACTGTGTGCTCAACCCACATCTGTTCTCTCTCCATTTGCCCTCTTCTGTCACTTTCTATGTGTCTTGTCTGTTGCATCTCAGGTTCTTGTTTGATACTCTCCTTTGTCTATCCTCTTCTGTTATGGCCTGTTTTGTTCTTCTGGTGTCTCATCATATCCTATTCTTCTGTTGCTGTCTCTGTGTCTTGTCTGGTGCGTTTCTTTAGTTTTGCAATCCAAAATGGTCAAGGCGATACTGGGATAGCATACATTTTTGGGGGGCCTGTGTCTGGGTCCCTTAAATCATCCTTTCTCTTAACATTTGCCCCTGGCTGCTGCTGTTCTAAGTGCTCCACTAACAATGTAAATGAGACAATATTTACACTGTTGTCAATTTTGATTGTAGAATACATGTTTGACTCATTTCGATGCAACATAGGCAGGTAACAACACAACTCCAAACATGACAAATAAGAAGTTACATAGCCCCTAACCCATATGAATATAAAGAGACATGAACCAAAAAAATGTAACTGTTGAATGGAATAAGTTATACGACCTCTATGATTCATTTAATTTAGTCAGTTCTAATGTGAGATGTTTATATTACATAACATTTGAGGACACAAAACTTCATTACTTAAGTGGACTAAATCAGGGTCACAGAGACTGTTTCCTGATAGTCTTAAACAAAAGTACATTGAAACAAAAGTGTACACCTCACACACATGGTTACACATGGTACCAAGTCAGATATAGAGTTGAAAATGTATTAAATGTAGAGTTTAAATTCCAATATTACACTTTCTATACAGTACCAGACAAAAGTTTGGACACACCTTCTCATTCCATGGTTCAAAAAATATATATATTTTCTACATTGTCTAATAATAGTGAAGATATCAACACTATCAAATAACACATATGGAATCATGCAGTAACCAAAAAAGTGTTAAACAAATCATCCACCCTTTGCCTTGATGACAGCTTTGCACCCTCTTGGCATTCTCTCAACCAGCTTCATCAGGTAGTCAGCTGGAATGCATTTCAATTAACAAGTGTGCCTTGTTAAAAGTTCATTTCTGGAATGTATTTCCTTCTTAATGCTTTTGAGCCAATCAGTTGTGTTGTGACAAGTTAGGGATGGTATACAGAGATAGCCCTATTTGGTAAAAGACCGAGTCCATATTATGGCAAGAACAGCTCAAATAAGCAAAGAGAAACGTCATTCCATCATTACTTTAAGACATGAAGGTCAGTCAATCTGGAAAATTTCAAGAACTTTGAAAGTTTCTTCAAGTGAAGTCACCAAAAAGCATCAAGCACTATGATGAAACTTGCTGTCATGAGGTTACCGTTCCTACAGAGGAGAAGTTCATTAGAGTTACCAGCCTCAGAAATTGAAGCCCAAATAAATGCTTCACAGAGTTCAAGTAACAGACACATCTCAACATCAACTGTTTAGGAGACTGCATGAATCAGGTCTTCATGGTCGAATTGCTGCAAAGAAACCCCTACTAAATGACACCAAAAGAAGAAGAGACTTGCTTGGGCCAAGAAACACGAGCAATGGATAACAGAGTCCAAATTTGAGATTTTTGGGTTCCAACCTCCGTGTCATTGTGAGATGCAGCTTAGGTGAACGGATGATCTCCACGTGTGGTTCCCACCGTGAAGCATGGAGGAGGTGTGATGGTGTGGGTGTGCTTTGCTGGTGACACTGTCAATGATTTATATAGAATTCAAGGCACACTTAACCAGCATGGCTACCACAGCATTCTGCAGTGATATGCCATCCCATCTGGTTTGCCCTTATCATTTGTTTTTCAACAGGACAATGACCCAACACACCTTCAGACTGTGTAAGGGCTATTTGACCAAGAAGGAAAGTGATGTAGTGCTACATCAGATGACCTGGCCTCCACAATCACCCGACCTCAACCCAATTTAGATGGTTTGGGATGAGTTTGACCGCAGAGTGAAGGAAAAGCAGCCAACAAGTGCTCAGCATATGTAGGAACTCCTTCAAGATTGTTGGAAAAGCATTCAAGGTGAAGCTGGTTGAGAGAATGCCAAGAGTGTGCAAAGCTGTCATCAAGGCAAAGGATGGCTATTTTAAAGAATCTCAAATCTAAAATGTAGTTTGATTTGTTTAACACTTTTTTGGTTACTACATGATTCCATATGTGTTATTTTATAGTGTTGATATCTTCACTTTTATTCTAATAAATAAATAAAAACCCTTGAATGAGTAGGTGTGTTCAAACTTTTGACTGGTACTGTACATCACAGAAGACTGAAATATAACAACATAGTTTAACATAAACACTAGCTTTTTTCTGCATTTAATTGTTTAAATTTTTTAAATTTTTAAATTAGGAATAATATTAAGAACATTCCACCCATGAGGCCACTAGGTCATTTGACTGCAGGAAAGTGCATCGGACCTATGTATTTAATGTTTTTGTTAATCTACAATCTAACTACAAAGCTGGCCATCTTTTATCTTCTCTTTCTGGCTGCCCTCCCCTTCCCTTGTAAATTTAAGTTAGTTTATTTGTCATATACACATAATATACATGGAGTACACAGTGCAATGAAATGCTCACTTGCAGGTGAACCACTCAACAATGCAACAACAATAGAAAAAGTAAGTAGCTGAGTGAATAAAAAGACTAACAAAGCAAAAGCGCAATCAAATTATTTCACCAATTTAAAAATGGCCAGTTACATTTATATATATATATATATATATTTCTACAAATAGTTACATAGCCTAAATGAAAATATCAGACATGAGCCAAACATGTTTACCTGTACAATGGAATAGGTAAGACCTCTATGATTAATTTAATTTAGTCAGTTCTACCACCTCATCATTGCTAATTTTAAACAGGGTTAAATATAATGGTGTAGTAAAGTTCAGCTTCCGTCCACAGGGGGGCACTGTGTCACTGTCAGAAGATGCGCTTCAGTCAGAAAAACGTTCTCATCTCTTCGGTCTCAGCGAGCTAGCCTGCCAATAGATACCAAAGTGGCTAGCCAGCCAAGCTAGCTACAGAAATGAACCCCATCAAATACACTCGCTGGAAACACTTTTCCTAATATCATGACTTATATCAACATCTTTAGCTTGCCCATTCTCTCAATATACTGTTAAGTAACGCTCACTGACACCAAATAGATTAAGGATGCTGATCGCTAACGCTCACTTATTAGCATTAGCCAACCCTTATGCTGAGGGAGGCTAACTACCACCAACCTTCCACAAACCTGCTGTTGCTGCACTTTGAGTTTCTGGCTGTTCTGCCCTCTCCACCTCATTCACTGCTTCCTCAACCTCCTTGCTTTTTTGCCACTCTTTCGGAAGAAGTTCACAATATTCATATTTTCTCTGTGCAGGCTATGACTGAGGGGAAATGCATTTTGCTGAGTGATGACGTTGACATCTAACCAGTACCGGAGGGATCAAGAAAAATGAGTGGTCCACTGCATTGTGAAATCTCGACCAATCACAGCAAGCCCTGCGTCTCTCCAGGAGCTTCTTGCAGTGCCTGCTGCTGCCTAGTGCAGTATAGTGTATAGTTTATTTTTGTCATAACATTTTGTCTGTATCTGTTTAATACTGCATGATGTGTGGTTATGGAAGAAAACATTTACACCGAAAGGTTCGGGGCTGGATCAGAAACATCCGGGGCTGCCCAGGTCTAACAACGCCACTGGGTTTTCAAGTTAAAAGATACATTTCTGTTCTATTGTCATTGAGGACATTCATCTGTGTTACTTCATAATGATTTGAATTAATCCATGTTTCGATTGGCCAAGATCACACGTTACAGCATCTTATCGCTGTAACGGATCCTTTATGGTGACTATACTCTCACCAGAAGCTCTGCTGACATCAGGGTTTTTCATTCGTGCTCAGTGATCTCATGTTTCTACTTCGTGTCGCAGACTCGCAGCCTGAGAGTCAGCCCCAAAAATGTATTGGGGGTGGCTCAGGGAGAGTGTGGCAGAGTCAGGAGTCAGACCTGAGCCAACTCTTCCTGTTTATCGTGAGGAGCCAAGGAGGAGACCAGAACCAGAGCCGGTGTTGGAGGTGAGCGAAGCAGAGACTGTGAAGGAGTTAATGGGGAAATTGGAGGAGAGAGAAATGAGGGAGTTGCTGTGTTGGTGCTTTAAGCATGGAATTCGCCCGACGGAACGTGTCGGGATTTGATGGCACCTGAGTTAGCACTCCATAATCGTCCTGAGGTGCGTGTTAGTCGGCTGGTGAAGTTGGTGCCAGCCTCACGCACCAGGCCTCCTGTGCACATCCCGAGCCATGCACGTCCTGTGCCAGCACTGCTCTCAAGATCTCCAGTACGCCTTCACGGTCTAGCCCATCCTGTGCCACCTCCACACCCCAGCCCTCCGGTAGCAGCTCCCCGCACCAGGCTTCCTGTGCGTGTCCTCGGTTCAGTTCCACCAGTGCCAGCACCACGCATCAGGCCTACAGTGCGCCTCGCCTCTCCAGCGCTGTCGGAGTCTCCCGCCTGTCTAGCACTATCAGAGCCTTCCTCCTCTCCAGCGCTGCCGGAGTCTCCTGCCTGTTCAGCGCAGCCAAAGCTGTCAGCCGGCATGGAGCAGTCAGAGCTGTCAGCCTGCAGGGAGCAGCCAGAGCTGCCAGTCTGCAAGGAGCTGCCAGTCTGCAAGGAGCTGTCAGTCTGCAAGGAGATGTCAGTCTGCAAGGAGCTGCCAGTCTGCAAGGAGCTGCCAGTCTGCAAGGAGCTGTCAGTCTGCAAGGAGCTGCCAGTCTGCAAGGAGCTGCCAGTCTGCAAGGAGCTGTCAGTCTGCAAGGAGCTGTCAGTCTGTAAAGATCTGCCAGTCCGCCAGACTCTTCCAGATCTGCCAGTCAACCAGACTCTTCCAGATCTGCCAGAACTGCCAGTCGGACAGGATCCGCCAGTCGGCCAGGATCCGCCAGGCAGCCAGGATCCGCCAGTCAGCCAGGATCCGCCAGTCAGCCAGGATCTGCCAGTCAGCCAGGATCTGCCAGTCAGCCAGGATCTGGTAGATCTATCTACCTGCCTGAGCTTCCTCTCACTCCTGAGCTTCCTCTCACTCCTGAGCTTCCTCTCACCCCTGTGCTTCCTCTCACTCCTGAGCTTCCTCTCACTCCTGAGCTTCCTCTCACTCCTGAGCTTTCTCTCACTCCTGAGCTTTCTCTCACTCCTGAGCTTTCTCTCACTCCCGAGCTTCCCCTCAGTCCCGAGCTGCCTCAGTCCCGAGCTGTCCTTCAGTCCCGATCTGCTCCACAGTCAAGTGGGGTTCTGGGTGAGGACTACTAGGCCATGGTCGGCGGCGAGGGTGGACTATCTAGGGACGCGAGGAGAGGGGACAAAGACATTGACGGAGTGGGGTCCACGTCCCGCGCCGGAGCCGCCACCATGGACAGACGCCCACCCGGACCCTCCCTGTTGTTTTGAGGTGTGTTCGGGAGTCCGCACCCTAGGGGGT
The DNA here is from genome assembly GCF_023373465.1 of Oncorhynchus keta. Taxonomy (NCBI): domain Eukaryota; kingdom Metazoa; phylum Chordata; class Actinopteri; order Salmoniformes; family Salmonidae; genus Oncorhynchus; species Oncorhynchus keta. The sequence goes on from NC_068431.1 coordinate 21,064,920, forward strand.
TCTGTCACGCCCTGGTCGAAGTATTTTGTGTTTATCTTCATGTTTGGGTCAGGCCAGGGTGTGGCATGGGGTTTTTGTATTGTGGTGTGTTTTGTCTTGGGGTTTTGGTATGTATTGGGATTGTAGCTAGTGGGGTGATCTAGCAAAGTCTATGGCTGTCTGGAGTGGTTCTCAATCAATCAGAGGCAGGTGTTTATCGTTGTCTCTGATTGGGAACCATATTTAGGCAGCCATATTCTTTGGTTGGTTTGTGGGTGATTGTCCTTAGTGTCCTTGTAACTGTCTAGTGTTAGTTTGCACCAGTTTAGGCTGTTTCGGTTTTCATTACGTTTATTGTTTTTTGTATTGATTCGTGTTTACTTTGTTTGTTTGATTAAACATGGATCGCAATCTACACGCTGCGTTTTGGTCCGACTCTCCTTCGCCTTCTCCTTCGAGTCCCTAACAAACTGCATCACCTCTGTCAAAATGAGCTTTCAGTTTATCTAAAAACTCAGACATTTACATTTTTTATTTCACCTTAATTTAACCAGGTAGGCCAGTTGAGAACAAGTTCTCATTTACAACAGAGACCTGGCCAAGATAAAGCAAAGCAGTGCGACAAAAACAACAGAAAAATTGGTATACAGTGTGTGCAAATGAAGTAAGGAGGTAAGGCAATAAATAGGCCATAGTGGCGAAGTAATTACAATTTAGCACTGGAGTGATAGATGTGCAGATGAGCATGTGAAAGTAGAAATACTGGTGTGCAAAAGAGCAAAAAAAACAAAAACAAATATGGGATGAGGTAGGTAGTTGGTTGGATGGGCTATATACAGCAGCAGTGATCGGTAAGCTGCTCTGACAGCTAATGCTTAAAGTTAGTGAGGGAGATATGTCTCCAACTTCAGAGATTTTTGCAATTCGTTTCAGTCATTGGTAGCAGAGAACTGAAAGGAAAGGCAGCTAAAGTAGGTGTTGGCTTTGGGAATGACCAGTGAAATAAACCTGCTGGAGCGTGTGCTACGGGTGGGTGTTGCTATGGTGACGAGTGAGAGATAAGGCGGAGCTTTACCTAGCAAAGAATTATAGTTGACATGGAACCAGTGGGTTTGGCGATGAATATGTTTCAAGGACCAGCAAACGAGAGCATACAGGTCGCAGTGGTGGGTAGTATATGGGGCTTTGCTGACAAAACGGATGGCACTGTGATAGACTGCATCCAATTTGATGAGTAGAATGTTGGAGGTTACTTTGTAAACGACATCGCCGAAGTCAAGGATCGGTAGGATAGTCAGTTTAACAAGGGTATGTTTGGCAGCATGAGGGAAGGAGGCTTTGTTGAGAAATAGGAAGCCAAGTCTACATTTAATTTTGGATTGGAGATGCTTAATATGATTCTGGAAGGAGAGTTTACAGTCTAGCCAGACACCTAGGTATATATAGTTGTCCACATATTCTGATGCTAGTCGGGCGGGCAGGTGCGGGCAGCGATCAGTTGAAGAGCATGCATTTAGTTTTACTAGCATTTAAGAGCAGTTGGAGGCCACGGAAGGAGTGTTGTATGGCATTGAAGCTCGTTTGGAGGTTTGTTAACACAGTGTCCAAAGAAAGGCCAGATGTATACAGAATAGTGTCGTATGCGTAGAGATTGATCAAAGAATCACATGCAGAAAGAGCGACATCGTTGATATATTACAGAGAAAAGAGTCGGCCCGAGAATTTAACCCTGCGACACCCCAATAGAAACTGCCAGAGGTCCGGACAACAGGCCCTCCGATTTGACTCACTGAACTCCATATGAGAAGTAGTTAGTGAACCAGGCGAGGCAGTCATTTGAGAAACCAAGGCTGTTGAGTCTGCCGATAAGAATGTGGTGATTGACAGAGTCGAAAGCCTTGGCCAGGTTGATGAAGACGGCTGCACAGTACTGTTATTGATGGCGGTTATGTTATCGTTTAGGACCTTAAGCATGGCTGAGGTGCACCCGTGACCAGCTCGGAAACCGGATTGCATAGCGGAGAAGGTATGGTGGGATTCAAAATGTTCGGTGATCTGTTTGTTCACTTGGCTTTCGGAGACTTTAGAAAGGCAGGGCAGGATGGATATAGGTCTGTAACAGTTTGGGACTAGAGTGTTGTCATAGTGATTTGTGCTGCTGATGATGACTGAATATAGTTGCACAGTGTATGTAGGGAAATAGAGCATTTTGTTTGTGCTCAAATCAGAGGTTAAATAATCATTCATTCTTCAGTCATGTCAATAACTGTTTTGTCCATTCCCAAGTCCATTTAAGTCACTCAAAAAAATGTACCTCTGCTCCGAACTCCTCATCAATAATTTTCGCTAGATAGGCCTGTGTTGGCTTTATTGTGGCAGTAATCATGGAGAAACTATAACTATATCCTCATTGTTTCGCCCACCAAACAACGAGTTTTCGTATGGAGGCAGTGGCGACCCGTCATTCAGGGCAGGTAGGGATGAGCCCCACATTTTACAAGCAACCTCCCAAAAAATTGGGGGAAAAATAAATATATTTTTTTGTGGGGCTTGCCTGTTTTGCATGTGATTTTGGCATTCATGTGTGCCACATATCAGAATAATGTAAAATAATGTCAAAAATATATATATCATTGAGTTAATAAAGCCACATATACACATGGTCTCTTTATTGTTTTCTTGAGTAAGGCAGATCCAAAATGCAGGTGTTTCAGCCTAGCTCAGTGTTTTCTGTGGTGGTGGGGCATGCCAGCAGAAAATAGGAGCATTGCGCCGTGATTGGCTCAGTGTTCTGTCTGCCAAGTCTAAGTCCTTAGTATGGGTAGATATAGAAAATGTAAGCCCTTTGGGTCCTGCCAGAGAGTTACATTACAATTTCCCTTCCATGAAGGCTCAAGGTCATTGGCCACAGATAAAACCATGTCAAATCACATTATATGTACAGTAGCTTTGATTGGATTGATCATGTCAACATCTTACTTTCAAAATCTTAGCCATATTAGTCATCATCATGAATCAAGTCGACAATCTACTGGCAAATCCTTTTTAATCCTTGTCATATGAAGATAAATAATGAAGGCAAATTATAGATGTGTCGGTGCTCATCTGCCATTGGACATAAACATTACACAACAAGTTGGAAGTCGCAAATTCAACAATGAGTGGTTTGGAAGGAATTGGTGACAGTGGCTAACTGCAAGCATTGCAACTCGGAAGTTGAGAAAATACGTTTTGAACGGGTCATTCAACTCAATTGTAAATCCGGCCTCTCTTTTTTTCCCTTGTTCTTTTCTTTTTTTGAATTTTACCCCTTTTTCTCCCCAATTTCGTGGTGTCCAATTGTTTTAGTAGCTACTATCTTGTCTCATTGCTACAACTCCCGTATGGGCTCGGGAGAGACGAAGGTTGAAAGTCATGCGTCCTCCGATACACAACCCAACCAAGCCGCATTGCTTCTTAACACAGTGCCATCCAACCTGGAAGCCAGCCGCAACATGTTGGAGGAAACACCGTGCACCTGGCAACCTTGGTTAGCGCGCACTGTGCCCGGCCCGCCATAGGAGTCGCTGGTGCGCGATGAGACAAGGATTGCCCTACCGGCCAAACCCTCCCTAACCCGGATGACGCTAGGCCAATTGTGCGTCACCCCACAGATCTCCCGGTCGCGGCCGGTTATGACAGAGCGGCCTCTCTATTTCTTTGATGAGAAAATCTGCTCACGAAGGACCGCCATGCCACCTTCCTGTTCAAGTGAGCACATCACAACAAGGTGAGCCCAAAAATGTATTGTATGCTACTGCATAAATTATGTAATATGCCAGGGGGATATGTAACTTATACTGTCGCTAAGAAAGTAATACTAAGTGTATATTGTGTAGTAAACTGTTAGTAGCCCATGTGCCTCACCCTAATTATTTGGTCTATTTTGATCTCTTCATTTCGCCTACTGTTCTGACTTGGTGGTGCACATGTAGCATATAACCTGTTTTTGAGAAATGTGATCATTGAATATTTTAACAGCTTTCATTGTCTGCTTGTATTCCCCCTTTATGGTTCTGATTTGGTGTACAGAGAGAATACTGTAAGAACGTCCGGAATTCTGTCGCTGTACATTTCAAAAGTGCTGAACAAATAGTTATATTGACTACGTCCATCCTAGTTTGCTCATTAATGTCTTAATCAAAATGTACAGATTGCTTCTTATAGGCAGTGATGGTGCAGCTGTAGAACCTTTTGAGGATCTGAGGACTCATGCCAAATCTTTTCAGTCTCCTGATGGCGAATAGGGTTTGTCGTGCCTGCTTCACGACTGTCATGGTGTGCTTGGACCATGTTAGTTTGTTGGTGATGTGGACACCAAGGAACTTGAAGCTCTCAACCTGCTCCACTGCAGCACCGTAGATGATAATAATAATATAATAATAATATATGCCATTTAGCAGACGCTTTTATCCAAAGCGACTTACAGTCATGTGTGCATACATTCTACGTATTGGTGGTCCCGGGGATCGAACCCACTACCCTGGCGTTACAAGCGCCATGCTCTACCAACTGAGCTACAGGACCAGGATGAGAATGGGGGCATGCTCTGTCCTCCTTTTCCTGTAGTCCACAATCATCTCCTTTGACTTGATCACGTTGGAGGGAGAGGTTGTTGTCCTGGCACCACACGGCCAGGTATCTGATCTCCTCCCTATAGGCTGTCTCGTTGTTGTCGGTGATCTGCCACTGTTGTGTCATCTGCTAATTTAATGATGGTGTTGGGGTAATGCCTGGCCGTGCAGTCATGAGTGAACAAGGAGTACAGGAGGGGGCTGAGCAATCACCCGAGGGGCCTCTGTGTTTAGGATCAGCGTGGCGAATGTGTTGTTACCTACCCTTACACAGGAAGTCCAGGATCCAGTTGCAGAGGGAGGTGTTTTGTCCCAGGGTCCTTAGCTTATTGATGAGCTCTAAGGGCACTATGGTGTTGAACGCTGAGCTGTAGTCAATGAATAGCATTCTCACATAGGTGTTCCTTTTGTCCAGGTGGGGAAGGGCAGTGTGGAGTGCAATAGAGACTGCATCATCTGTGGATCTGTTGGGGCGGTATGCAAATTGGAGTTGGTCTAGGGTTTCTGGGATGATGGTGTTTATGTGAGCCATGACCAGCCTTTCAAAGCACTTCATGGCTACAGTTGTGAGTGCTACGGGTCGGTAGTCATTTAGGCAGGTTACCTCAGTGTTCTTAGGCACAGGAACTATGGTGGTCTGCTTAAAACATGTTAGTATTACACACTCGGACAGGGAGAGGTTGAAAATGTCAGTGAAGACACTTGTTAGTTGGTCAGCGCATGCTCGCAGTACATGTCCTGGTAATCCGTCTGGCCCTGCGGCCTTGTGAATGTTGACCTGTCTAAAGGTCTTACTCACATTGGCTGCGAAGAGCGTGATAACAGAGTCTTCTGGTACAGCTGGTGCTATCATGCATGTTTCAGTGGTATTTGCCTCGAAGCAAGCATAAAGGTAGTCTAGCTCATCTGGTAGGCTCGTGTCACTGGGCAGCTCTTGGCTGTGCTTCCCTTTGTAGTTGGTTTGCAAGCCCTGACACATCCGACGAACGTCAGAGCCGGTGTAGTATGATTCAATCTTAGTCCTGTATTGACACTTTGCCTGTTTGATGGTTCGTCGGAGGGCATAGCAGGATTTCTTATAAGCTTCCGGGTTAGAGTCCTGCTCCTTGAAAGTGGCAGCTCTAGCCTTTAGCTCAGTGCAGATGCTGCCTGTAATCCATGGCTTCTGGTTGGGGTATGTACGTACAGTCACTGTGGGGACGACATCATCAATGCACTTATTGATGAAGACAATAACAGATGTCCTTTACTCCTCAATTCCATTGGAGGAGTCCCGGAACATTTTCCAGTCTGTGCTAGCAAAACAGTCCTGTAGCTTAGCATCTGCTGATGTAAAAAGGGTGTTTAAAAATACATTAGATTAATTGATTGAGAATGACTGCGGTGAGGAACAGGATGACATGCTTTGCCAGCAACTGAGATGAGACTCCTATGCTTTTTCCAGTCTGCTTTGCACCTTTCATTTGAAAATGGTGACAATGTTGGTATCCTTCCACTCCTGAGGTATAGCTTAATAGGACCAGATGGTGTTTGTAGAGTACGGGCTCTCTAGGTCTCTCCTCTGATGAAGGCTCGGCAAGCCTTGAGTGCAGTAGACTGCAAATTCGCTAGGTTAGCAGTGAGGACCTTGAATTGGAAGAGGTTGTTTTTTCCCGGTGTGTTCTCATTAAACCAGTCTTTAAAGAAATGTATTGTATCGGGGTAACTGACCAGTGATAATTTTGCTACCTATTTTTGATTTAGTTTTGGCACCTGGGTGACGCAAAGCAACTATTTGGTTCCAGTACGTTCACCATACATCAGCTATCTACTGCAGCAGATGTGAAGAGTGATTGTTAGTCTTTCATTTTTTAAAATATTTTTATTGCATCACAACATTTTCCACAATGAGTTTAAAATGCAATAATCTTTCAAACTTTGTAAGTACATTGGTAAATGTCAATTTGTTTGATTATTCTACAATGAAGGTATTATCTTGTCATTATTTTTCTCTCTGCATTGTTTGGAAGGGCCAGTAAGTAAACATTTCACTCTTAGTCTACATGTGTTGTTTACGAAGCATGTGACAAATAATATTGATTTGATTATACTATCTATTACCTTTTTGAAATCTTTCAAAACTTCCAATCAAATGGGCACACACACACTTCATTGGGGCAACACCATTCCCAAATAAGGAAACAACAAGAATGTGTCACCTGATCTGAACATCGGCCATCAATATTTGGCTGAGTGTAATGGAGACACGGCTACTCAAATTCCCTGAACTCATTGGAGAGTTCAAGCATTTTGAATGTGACAGTTGCAGTTTAAATACATTTAATTTCAGGCAGGGTGGTATTTCAGGGGAGCTGAGCAGAAGGATTGAGGAGTGATTTGTCACTGCTTTGTTGACCAAACAGATTAGCTATCCAGGGGGTTTTGCTGAAAGTAACCTGATACTGTGTCTATGAGTTTGCAGTAGGTTACTTAATTTCCTCAATCTTCTTTGAGACTCAGCTTTAACGGAGGACATTTTGCTGTAGACATTTTACCTTCCGTATGTGTAATGCTGAACTAAGTGGCATTTGAGTCATAAATCAAGTCAGAGAGTTGAGGCATCCAAACCCCCATCATGGGTCAGTCAAGCGACTGCTTGGCGTCTCTCTTGTCAAGCAGGGAGGAAATGTGCAAAAGTTCAATACCAAAATAAAAAGCCTCTTATGCAATATAGTCAAAATTGAAATATGAAAACCATAGAAAGAAGGTTGAGAAATCTCTTATGAAAGGGATTCCCAAGAGGATGAATATGGATCAGAATGGCTTTTAGCAATTTTAAACTTCTGGCCTCCTCTTTCTTTTTCTCTTTCTCTTTCATAGCCTGCTTATTACCAGGTAGTTACTATGGTTTCTTATGGATTCTTTAACATGGACTTTTTTTCTGCAACCTTTAGGCCTTTATACAATTGAAGTAGCATAACTTTTATAATGAATAATTAAGGAAACGATGATGTTTATGCTGCCGATAAATTACATTGATGATAAAATCCAATAATCATGTACAGTACCTGCACACTTGACAAAATCTAATAATAAAAAATTGGTCACATAGAAAACAAGCTTTATTTAGAGTTAGAATTTAGAATTAATGGATTACACAAATTGAAAACAAAAATGAATACGATAACATGAGTTTTCCATTCATAAAATGTGCAGTGTAAATTTCCACAGTACAATTCTAGTTTTAATGTCACATGCACAAGTAGAGTGAAATGCCTTTCTTGCAAGCTCTAACTACAACAATGCAGTAATCAATAACAATGTAATACTAAAAATAACAAGGTAGAACCAAAAACACACAAGATATAAAAATAAGAACACCATCAAGTAAACAAGCATACTGTATACAGGGTCAGTTCCAGTACCATATTTACAATGTGCTGGGTTACTGGAACGATAAAGGTAGATATACTACATTACCAAAAGTATACAGACACCTGATCGTCGGACATCTCATTCCAAAATCATGGGCATTAATACGGAGTTGGTCCCCCTTCGCTGCTATATCAGCCTCCACTCTTCTGGGAAGGCTTTCCACTAGATGTTGGAACATTTCTGCGGGGACTTTCTTCTATTCAGCCACAAGAGCATTACATGAGGTTGGGCACTGATGTTGGGAGATTAGGCCAGATTAGGCCTGTGACTTTGTGTGGCTCGAAGTCGGCGTTCCAATTAATCCCAAAAGGTTTTGAAGGGGTTGAGGTCAGGGCACTGTGCAGGCCAATCAAGTTCTTCCACACCAATCTCAACAAACCATTGTTGTATGTACCTCACTTTGTGCACAGGGGCATTGTCATGCTGAAGCAGGAAAAAGCCTTCCTGAACTGTTGCCACAAAGTTGGAAGCACAGAATCGTCTAGAATGTGATTGTATGCTGTAGCGTTAAGCTTTCCCTTCTCTGGAACTAAGGGGCCTATCCCGAACCATGAAAACAGCCCCAGACCATGATTTTTCCTCTACAAAACTTCACAGTTGGCACAATGCAGTCGGGCAAGTAGCATTCTCCTGGCATCCGCAAACGCAGATTTGTCCGTCGGACTGCTAGATGGTGAAACATGATTCATCACTACAGAGAATGCGTTTTCACTGCTCCAGAGTCCAATGGCGGCAAACTTTACACCATTCCAGCCGACGCTGGCATTGCGCATTGTGATCTTAGGCTTGTGTGCGACTGCTTGGCCATGGGAACCCATTACATGAAGCTCTCGAGGGACAGTTATTGAGCTGACATTGCTTCCAGAGGCAGTTTGGAACTCAGTAGTGATTGTTGCAACCAAGGACAGACAACATTCTGTGACGTTGTGTGGCCTACTACTTTGCAGCTGAGCCGTTGATGCTCCTAGGTATTTTCACTTCACAATAACATCACTTACAGTTGACCGGGGAAGCTCTAGCAGGGCAAAAATTTGACAAAATGTGGCATCCTATGACATTGAAAGTCACTGAGCTCTTCAGTAAGGACATTCTACCGCCCTTTGTTTTTCTATGGAGATTGCAATAGTCAATTGGAGGTGTACCTGTGGATGTATTTCAAGGCCTACCTACAAATTCAGTGCCTCTTTGCTTGACATCATGGGGAAATCAAAAGAAATCAGCCAAGACCTCAGAAAAACAATTGTAGACCTCCACAAGTCTGGTTCATTATCGGGAGCAATTTCCAAATGCCTGAAGGTACCACGTTCCTCTGTACAAACAATAGTACGTAAGTATAAACACCATGGGACCACGCAGCCGTCATACCACTCAGGAAGGAGACGCATTCTGTCTCCTAGAGATGAACGTACTTTGGTGCGAAAAGTGCGAATCAATCCCAGAACAGCAGCAAAATACCTTTTGAAGATGCTGGAGGAAACAGTAAAAACGAGTCCTATATCGACATAACCTAAAAGTCCACTCAGCAAGGAAGAAGCCACTGCGCCATAAAAAGCCAGATTATGGTTTGCAACTGCACATGGGGACAAAGATTATACTTTTTGGAGAAATGTCTTCTGGTCTGATGAAACAAAAATAGAACTGTTTGGCCATAATGACCATCGTTATTTTTGGAGGAAAAAGGGGGAGGCTTGCAAGCTGAAGAACACCATCCCGGAGGGAAATTATGTGGATATATTGAAGCAACATGTCAAGACATCAGTCAGGATGTTAAAACTTGGTCGCAAATGGGTCTTCCAAATGGACAATGCATACTTCCAAAGTTGTGGCAAAATGACTAAAGGACAACAAAGTCACGTTTTGGAGTGGCCATCACAAAGCCCTGACCTCAATCTCATCGAAAATTTGTGTGCAGAACTGAAAAGGTTTGTGCGAGCAAAGAGGCCTACAAACCTGACTCACCAGCTCTTTCAGGAGGAATGGGCCCCAATTCACCCAACTTATTGTGGGACGCTTGTGGAAGGCTACCCAAAATGTTTTACCCAAGTTAAACAATTTAAAGGCAATGCTACCAAATACTAATTTAGTGTATGTAAACTTCTGACCCACTGGGAATGTGATGAAAGAAATAAAGCTGAAATAAATCACTCTACTATTATTCTGACATTTCACATTCTTCAAATAAAGGGGTTGATCGTAACTGATCTAAGACAGGAAATGTTTACTAGGATTACATGTCAGGAGTTGTGAAAAACTGAGTTTAAATGTATTTGGCTAAGGTGTATGTTAACTTCCGACTTCAACTGTATGTGAGTGGGTATGTGTAGAGTCAGTATATATGTATATATGTATGTGCATATTATGTGTGGGTGAGCAAATGACGGAGTGAGTGATTGTATGTGTGTTGGAGTGTCCGTGTGTGTAAGTGTGTAGGGCCCTGTGAATGTGCATAGAGACTGCAAAATTAGGGTAAACTCGGTCCGTGTAGCCATTCTGTAAGCTATTCAGCAGTCTTTTGGCTTAGGGATATAAACTGTTCAGGAGCCTGTTGGTGTCAGACTATGTGCCGTTTGTGCAGAAGCAGAGAGAAGTCTATGGCTTGGGTGGTTGCAGTGGTGAACAAGGAATTACTTTATTTTCACAAAGACCATCTGAGAAAGGCTAAAACAAAAACAGAGAAAATCTGACAATCCCATTTAAAAGTTCTAAAACTGAGATTTTCTCAGTTTAGAAAGATTGAACATGTGGATTGATCAGTTTTGGATTTTGTCTGATTTTCTATGTGAACAGGTTCCAGTGTTCCAAAATCTAAACCAGCTAGTTGAGATTGGTCTAGATTTACTCAGAAGGTCTCTGTGAACTCAGCTTTAGGTGTATGGAATGATGGTCAAATAGAGTAGCCTTATCTGCCCGTTTCTGCTTTTTCCATAGATAATGTGCGAGCGTTGATCCTTGCTGGGGCTTCTGCTGGCCTTCTGATGGCCTTACGAGATGACTTACTCAGGGAGATGGAGAGTGTGACAAAGGTGTTTCCCCAGCCAGCGCTCTGAGGAGTACAATCCACCTGGGGAGGCACCTCCAGACTGCCCAGCCCTCAGAGCCGGTCATCTTGATGCTGACAGCAAGGCGAAGAAGACATTGCACTGCCAGGCCCAGCGCCTGGCCTCCGCCTTCTCCTCCGCCCTCAATGGCTAGGTCTTCCACATCGACGAGGTCAGCAAGGCCGACCAGGACGGCAACAGAACTACCAGTCATTTTAATTTTGGAAATCTTTTACAAAGTATTCCTACACATAATAAAGAGATATAGTGAGTGTATAGTGACGTTATCATTACTCATAGCATATTATTAAGTGTTGTTACTTTTCTATTATTTCTTTGGCCTGGTATTGTATCATTAATACAAGGTTGGTATCGTGAACACTACAGTGTTAAGCCAAGTTATCGTTACTCATTGTATATTATTATAACTTTTACTATTTAGTGTCATTTTTTTATTCTATTGTTTCTCTATTTTTCTTTCTTTCTGCATTGTTAGTCTACAACTGTTGTTTACGAAGCATGTGACAAATACCATTTAATTGGATTTTGATTGGATTTATGTGATGGTATACACATTTAAGCAAGGTTTGAAATGATGTTTTAGTCTAATGTTATATTTTTTGGGCTTCTTGAGGTCAATTTTCAGTCTGCATAATTATTTGTATTTATTTTCTGGCCCCCTGAACATCTCTCAAGAAAAAAAACATCCCACGGCTTAATCTAGTTGCTGATCCCTGATATATAAAGTTGTGATGTTATATCACTCCGCATTGTGAATGTTTTGCAGCTGGCTATTGCTTCTGGGTGTTTGTGTGTATAGTATGTATGAGAGACCAGGTTGATAATGATGGATAACTACTTTTCAAGAGGAAAACTAGTGTGATAAAAGGTCTTAGTTAGGCCTCAGAACGGAAAAGGTGTCCCAAATAACCAGCAGGTGGAGAAATAAAATGTAGTGTAATAGTTGTCACACACTGACCTCTACAGTTTCTCAGGAGACGCAAGTTTAAAATAAAGACATCTTCGAGATGATCGGCCAATAAATATTGCAATTTAATTTGATATGCAAAGTCATACACGCACGTGTCAAAATATACACTGGTAGAAATGTATTTGTCCCTTCACTGTAAATCATGTAGTGGTTTCTACAAAACTGGCTCAGTTAAAATACTTCCGACCTGCTATATGTCCCTAATCTCCAACTTTGTCTTTAAAATTCCCATAAGGTGGCTGAGGTACAGTACACGTTAGGCCCATACAATGAAAAGCCCTTTGTAAATACTATCCATATTATAAATACTATTATTTAACCTACCTCGCATACTAATTTAGAAGACACAATCTCTTCATATTTGTCCCTAAATGTTTCATCCTTCTCTACCAAAAGAAAACCTTGTGCAAAAGTAACAAGAAGAAACAAAACCAGCCCCAGTGTTGTCACCCCTAAGGTCAAACAATATCACTGCCGTCTTCTCTCCTCTTCTCACTTTATGTTGGGAGGGGCTAAGGAGAGAGGGAAGGTGCTGATTGGTTAATTTGTATTTTTCTCCACCCTACTTGCCTGGGCTGGCTACATAACTATATAACTACAGGAAGTTGTGGTATTAGGGGAGGAGTCTCCCTTTCTATGGCCAAAACCAAGCCAAGACGGTTGCTCAGGCTCAGGCAGACGCCTTGCTTCCCCCTCGGAATGGAAACACCATCCGAGGTCTCTAAAGCCAGAAAACAGAGGTGGGCATAACCAGTTAATTGGGAATGAGGGTTATTGTGTGATAAGACTATCATTATGAACAACAGAAGATCTACATTGTAAAGTGAGGCGTTTTCGACATAGCCATCCATCAATGGGATCTTATTCAAAGGCCGATTAATATACAGATAATACATTTAACAGTGGAGGTTGGTAAAGGGAAGACGGCTCATAGCAATGGCTTGAATGGAATGTTAGATGTTCGATTTAAAGTGACACCAGCCACCGCTGACATATCAACACATGCAATTCAAGGGGGAGGAAAGTACATGATTAGGACAACAGATCTCAGCCCCCAGAGTTGTGATCCTGGATTATTTCTACTTCAGGTCAAGGGTCAAATGAGGAGAACAGGATAAGAGGAAAATATTGCATAATATGCATCTGCTGGAGATAGTACCAAAGGTCACACAGAACTAGGTGTCAAAAGAGAGGGGTGGGGTGAGGTAGACCTATTACACACACACACACACACACACACACACACACACACACACACACACACACACACACACACACACACACACACACACACACACACACACACACACACACACACACACACACACACACACACACACACACTTCTCTACAATAGAACAGCCATGTCAATATGCCTTCTAAAATAGTTAGTATAAAAGCTTTACCTTTTATAGAATGTCATAACAATATCAATCATATGATAAATCAGCAATACGCACACATGACTAAGTCGCTTTGGATAAAAGCGTCTGCTAAATGGCATATATTATTATTATTATTATTATTTAAAAGCCCAGTTCAGTCACAATTACATTTGTTGTGTATCATATTGTACAAGAGCTGATTAAACAAACATTGGTTTCCTCATTGGAAAAACATACATCAGTGTTATTTCCTGATAGTTTCTGGTTGAAAATATAATCTACACAAGACCATCTAATCACCAGGTTTGCATGAGCAGGGGTTTGGGCTTTCCGTGGTGACACAAAAATACATTTTCATGAACCGAATACAAATCTGAAGTTCAATGTGTTTCCATTGCATTTTGAAATTCTACTGATAGTTTTGTCAAAATAAAAGTTCCGTTAAATAGCAAATGTGCCTACTCTGGTCTAGGCACCTGCGTTTACCTGACAAGATTATTATGGATAAGAGCGAGAATGTTTATTTGTCAAATGGATGTCAAGCATCGATCATCATATCAGTAGAATAAGACCCTCAATATTTATTGTAAAGCAGTATCAAAATCCCTGTGCACTTTCACAAGCCTGTGAAGTTCATACATTTACTTAATCTGAAGCCTAATAACCATATGGTAACACTGGTATTACCACTAGATGGCACATGACACTTACTATTGAAACCAGTCTAGGGCCTACTAATGCTGTATGGGCTGCATGTCTCAGAGTAGAAGTGTTCATTTAGGATCAGGTCCCCCTCTAAATATCCTTCATGTTGGGATAAACGTAAACTACATCATTAGTGGGATAAAGTTTGGTCAGAGAGTGAAAGAGGAGAGCACGTCACATCTATCTAACGTTTAAACTTACAAGGTACCAATGAGTTTGCAGGAAAAGTTTATTTCTTCTTTCCTCCTAATGACTTGCTCTCAGTTTTTTTCTTCTGTGCCTTGTAGAACAAAAGACACCTTTATGTTAACACAAGATGGCGGTGGAGGGATTTTATAGAGTAATAAAGCTGGTAGATAGTCTAAGGACTAAGGCCACAGTTATTGGGTGAAGTTACCCCTAGCCGCTGATCTTGGGTCAGTTTAAAAGTTTCCCCACTAGTGCTAAGGTTAGTATTGAGGAAGCTGAGTCTCGATCTGCACATAGGGGAAACTTCACCCCTGAGCCAGTTATTATCATCACTACGCTGCTGTAGTAGTGCCTTATAACAGGACATACCGCATCTGCACACAATAAAAGGAAAGCAATGATGAGGCAGAGGTGTCATGCACTTAATTCTTTCAAGGGGGAACTGATGGCCACATTTGATATCTTTGAGTTAATTATGCATTGAAGAAACATTTATTTTGTATTTTCAGCAAACAAATGTATAAAAGGACCCCCATTTTCAATGGGCATGACACATTCAGCTTAACTTCAGTCAATTCAGGAAAATAATGAAACACAATTTTAACTACAAATGCCCATGTTCTCTATTGTTTTTTTTTCTCAAGAGTCTGTATAATGAGTCAGCCATAATGTATTCCATGTTTATTTCATTTATTTTTAACATACAATGTAAATGAGATTGACCTCGATTCTTGAGGTCAACGAGGTGTGAGGAGAAGGGTTTTACCTCAGTCATGGCATCGTCAATCTGTTTAAGTTCTTCATAGTGGTCTCGAGAATCCCGCAAAGGCTGCACCATAATCTCCTCAATCTGGGGAAAAAGCTAGGACACACATTTAGATGTAGTCATTTAAGAGTGGCTCAGAACCTAAAGTGTGTCATCCCATTAGCTTTTTGTCCCAAAATAGTTTTCATCCATTATCCTACAAACATTTTTTTAAGTCACCTGCCACCACTGATTTACATCCATTGATTAACCTCTACTGGGAAGGTTGAGCTAATGTGATTAGCATGTTGTTGTAAGTAACAAGAACATTTACCAGGACATAGACATGTCTTACATGGGCAGAAAGCTTAAATTCTTCTTTATCTAACTGCACTGTCCAATTTACAGTTGCTATTACAGTGAAAAAATACAATGCTATTGTTTGAGGAGAGTGCACAACAACAAAAAACTAGTATCACGGCAACTGGTTTGATACATTCACCTCTGAAGGTAAATAATGTACTTACATTCAGTTATCTTGCTCTGATTTGCCACCCTGAGGGTCCCAGAGATAACATGTATCATAGTTTTGTTTGATAAAATCTATTTTTATATTAAAATGTAGGAACTGGGTTCTAAAGTTTGAACACCTGTCCAGGAAACTGCCCCACAGTGTTATAACATATATTTTTGTTGGCAAACATTTTGGATTGTTGAATCTCACTCGGGATCTCAGTCACAGGCTCACTCGGAAACAGAAACACACCTTCATAACAGTCTCAAACATGGGAATGAGGACGAATTTGATGAAGCCAATCTGAGCGGTGGGTTTGGTCACTTTGTCCCGATCCATGAACGGAGCAACTGGGAGACCCTCAGATTTCTCTCTGTCACTCTGAACACAAAAACAGATCATGAAAGCCTATACAGAACATTTACTTCTTTCCTCATTGGAAAGAAAGAGGCACACCTCCCCACACCCATTGGCAAATGCATATATAGTTTGCCTTAAACCAAGGATTTGTGTGATTTCATGAGAAGAAATGTAAATATCTTTAAGGTGAAAATACTTCCTTGCAACATTAAAGGTTGGTCAATCTATCATTGACAAATACACGTACCATAAATGGTAGTAACATTTGTCGACAGACTGTGGGATTCAACGACTAATGAGAACTTTGTTCCAGTACACAACTGATTTGTCACTAATCGTTTGGACAAATCTGAATTTCACAGGCTCTCACATTTTGGAAGGGGAAGGGACATTTGTCCCATAGACATGCCCGAAACTGGCTGAGAGTTTTCATTTGGAGGGGTGGAGACTTTGCTACTCTTGTCTCCCCCCAGAACTTAATTTGCACGATTTTTGTTCTGTGACTGAGATTAGTCAAGACTATACTTTTTCTTCACAATTATGGTTATTATTTAAAATAATGGTGAGTTAATTGACAATCATTTTCAAAAAAGCAGTACCTCACCTGCATAAAGTATTCCTCCAGCAGGCAGTCTAGCCAGGGCTCGGCCACCTCCGTGGGTCTCACCTCATTGGAGATGTCGCAGCACTTGATCAACACCAGCTTTAGCTGCACAGACACGCAACAACAATCCTCAATCATAACGGATGTAACACCTAACAACCTTGTAAAGAGGTTCAGACATCTTGGCATTAAGGTTAAGGTGCTGGGTTGTCCATTGCTAGACCCGGGTTTGGGCATCCCCCAAAGTCTCTGCAATACATTTGACACATGCTGTATATCAACCTTGACTTGAGGATATACGTAATTGCATACATACACATGTCACATGCTTGTGGTTGGTGAAGTCAAAGTTGTCCACGTTCTGCTTGAAGGAGTCCAGTATCTCACCGTGTCTGGCCATATCTGTGGCTAAGATGAGAGTGATGATAGCCTGCCAAGGTCGCAAATAATATCATTATACTATACTAGAAACCAATCCTGGCCAAAATCACAAACAAAAGCCATCCTCTGTGCGAAACTATCCCTATGTTTAGGTGGTGATGTGTAATACCATTTATTTTACAATAGTGTTGGTTTCTATTCATGGTAGGCTATACACAGTGTACAAAACATGAGGAACACCTGCTCTTTCCATGACCTAGACTGACCAGGTGAATCCAGATGAGCTATGATCCCTTATTAAAGTCACTTGTTAAATCCACTTCAAATCAGTATAGAGGAAGGGGAGGAGACAAGTTAAAGAAGGATTTTTAAGCCTTGAGACAATTGAGACAAGGATTGTGTGTGTGCGCCATTCATAGGGTGAATGACAAAAATATTTAAGTGCCTTTGAACGGGTTATGGTAGTAGATGCCAGGCGCACCGGTTTGAATGTGTCAAGAAGTGCAACACGACTGGGGTTTTCATGCTCAACAGTTTCCTGTGTGTATCAAGAATGATCCACCACCCAAAAGACATCCAGCCAACATGACACAACTGTGGAAAGCATTGGAGTCAACATGGCCCAGCATCCCTGTGGAACGCTTTCGACAACTTGAACAGTCCATGCCTGATGAATTGAGGCTGTTCTGAGGACAAAAGGGGGTACAACTCAATAATAGGAAGGTGATCCTAATGTTTTGTACACTCAGTGTATAGTTATCCTAACTTAGCTAAACCCCATTTTTAGCTTCTGAACTATAATACATGCTACTTCACAAATGCTTTGTTATTCAAATTGCAGTGAGGTCCTTGCTGTGAGAAACCTGGTGCCTCACCTGTCTGAGGTGTTTGAAGGCTTCCGTTTCTATGTTGGCGAAGATGTTACACTCTGGCATGGAGATGATCTGGAAGGCCACGGCACAGTGATGGTTCTCCAGGGGCGAGATGTCGTTGTAGCGCACCGCCAGCTCTGTGTGAGCGTTTATCTGGTACCTGCCACAGGACATAGCATTAGCACACAAGTATATTCAGGTCTCCAAGTCCGGGCTCTAGCTGGGCCACTCTAGGACATTCCGAGACTTGTCCCAAAGCCACTCCTGCATTGTCTTGGCTGTGTACTTGGGGTTGTTGTCCTGTTGGAAGGTGAATCTTTGCTCCAGTTTGAGGTCTCCCTCCCCCTTTTTATTTAGTAAGTTTAATTGTTATCATGGGGCGGCAGCGTAGCCTAGTGGTTAGAGCGTTGGACTAGTAACCGGAAGGTTGTGAGTTCAAACCCCCGAGCTGACACGTTCTGCCCCTGAACAGGTGTAGCCTGTTCCCAGGCTGTCATTGAAAATAAGAATATGTTCTTAACTGACTTGCCTGGTTAAATGAAGGTAAAATAAAAAAATAAAAAAATCATTGCTGTTCTTATTATAAGTAAGTTTTCATACAGGATTTTCTGTACTTTGCTCCGTTCATCTTTGCCTCTATCCTGACAGGTCTCCCAGTCCCTGCCGCTGAAAAACATCCCCACAGCATGGCGCTTGGCATTCAGGCCAAAGAATTCGTCGAATCTTATTTCTCAAAGTCAGAGTCTTCAGGTGCCACACTTTAAGCGGGCTGTCATGTGCCTTTTTCTGAGGAGTGGCTTCCGTCTGGCCACTCTACCATAAAGGCCTGCTTGGTGGAGTGCTGCAGAGATAGTTGTCCTCCTGGAAGGTTCTTCCATCTCCACAGATGAACTCTAGAACTCTGTCAGAGTGACCATCCAGTTCTTGGTCACCTCCCTGAAGGCCCTTCTCCCCTGATTTCTCAGTTTGGCTGGGCTGACAGCTTTCGGAAGAGTCTTGGTGGTTCCAAACTTCTTCCATTTAAGAATGATGGAGCACACTGCATTGTTGGGGACCTTAATATTGCTGACATGTTCTGGCACCTTCCCCAGATCTGAGCCTCAACATAATTGAATAATTTTTTTAATAATAGATGTGCAAATATTGTACAATCTACATGTGCAAAGCTCTTAGAGACAGATTTGCAGCTGTAATTGCTGCCAAAGGTGATTCTAACATGTATTGACTCAGGGTTGTGAATACTTATGTAAATTAGATATTTCTGTATGGATTTTTTATACATTTGCAAAAATGAAGAACTTATCCAAGAACTTATCCTCTGCAGCAGAGGTAACTCTGGGTCTTCCTTTCCTTTGGCGGTCCTCATGAGAGCCAGTTTCATCATAGCACTTGATGGTTTTTGCGACTGCACATTTTACGTATTGACTGACCTTCATGTCTTCAATCAATGATGGACTGACGTTTCTCTTTGCTTATCTGAGCTGTTCTTGCCATAATATGGACTTGGTCATTGACCAAACAGGGCTATCTTCTGTATACCACACCTACCTTCTCACAACACAACTGATTGGCTCAAACTCATAAAGATGGAAAGAAATTCCAAAAATTTACTTTTAACAAGGCATAACTGTTAATTGAAATGCATTCCACGTGACAACCTCATGAAGCTGGTTGAGAGAATGCCAAGAGTATTCAAAGCTGGCATCAAGGCAAAGGGTGGCGACTTTGAAGAATCTCAAATCTAAAATATACTTTTTGTTTAAAATTTTTTGGGTTTCTACATGATTCCATATGTGTTATTTCTTCACTATCATGCTACAATGTAGAAAATAGTAAAAATAAAGAAAAATCCATGAATGAGTAGGTGTGTCCAAACTTTTGACTGGTACTATATATAGACATAAACAGTGGGGAGAACAAGTATTTGATACACTGACGATTTTCCTACTTACAAAGCATGTAGAGGTCTGTAATTTTTATCATAGTTACACTTCAACTGAGACGGAATCTAAAACAAAAATCATAATGTGATTTTCTAAGTAATTAATTAGCATTTTATTGCATTGGTTGGTAGGTGATTTTCTGGATTTTTGTTTTAGATTCCGTCTCTCACAGTTGAAGTGTACCTATGATAAAAATGACAGACCTCTACATGCTTTGTAAGTAGGAAAATCGTCAGACATGCTTTGTAAGTAGGACAACCTGCAAAATCGGCAGTGTATCAAATACTTGTTCTCCCCATATATATATATATACACACACACACACACACACACACACACACACACACATATATACATATATATATACATATATACATATATATATATATTCCAATTGAATCAAATTATGTCAATTAGCATATCAGAAGCTTCTAAAGCAATGCCATAATTTTCTGGAATTTCCAAGCTGTTTAAAGGCACAGTCAACTTAGTGTATGTAAACTCCTGACCCAGTGCAATTGTGATACAGTGAATTCTAAGTGAAATAATCTGTCTGTAAACAATTGCTGGACAAAATACTTGTTTCATGCACAAAGTAGATGTCCTAACTGACTTGCCAAAACTATAGTTTGTTAGAAATTTGTGGAGTGGTTTAAAAACAAGTTTTAATGACTCCAACGTAAGTGTATGTAAACCTTCAACTGTATATATATATATATAAAGGTATATGTAATGTGACCTACGTGTTGTTGTAGCCTGGGTGATCTAGGTCGTGACACACGGCAGCTGTCATGAGGATGCACATGTCAGTCATGGTGAGCCTCTCCTGAGAAACACAGCTAGAGTCAGAGTGACACACACACACACACACACACACACACACACACACACACACACACACACACACACACACACACACACACACACACACACACACACACACACACACACACACACACACACACACACACACACACACACACACACACACACGAGGTGTGTTCTCACTTGTAAGTTGCACAAGTGAATCATTCCATACATCATCTGACTGACACAGAAGCAGTGGCGGAAGTTATGGAACGGGTTGTTGCGGTAATTCTCCTGGATTCCCAGCTGAAACACAAAGCAACAAACATCTTTCAAACAAGAAATCAATACTTTTTTTTAATAGTGTGCATATTTTGAATCAGCTCATAAGTGCATATTTTTACTTTCATGAGATAAAGAATGGAAATCGAGGCTAATGACTACTTGGGTAAAGATAGGGGTTTCACAAGTGTGGATCTAACTCACCAGCCATCGTTTCAGTGTGATGGGGTTCATATTAAATTCCTTCACCAGGCCCAGATCATGATACATGTACTCCAGACAGCTTAACATCTCCACATTGGAAACACAATACAGTAATGAGTACCATCAGAATATGTTTAATGCTACACATAGCAATTGGGACTAAGACACTGATTAGCTATCTTTATAGATTGCCTTGGAAAAAGTACCAAAGCAAGAATAATAATTTGTCAGATAAAAATACATTTATACATACATGCAATGCATATTTGCCCAAATTAGGCTACACGAAATATCCCCAACCTCATTGTGCTCCCAATGCCAAACATCAAATGTAGGTTTCTTCAGAGCTTCTATGGTCTCCTGGGATAGAGTATACTGTAGACATAGTGCAAAGAGTAATGTAAGTCATTTATTCACCATTAACAAAAGGTGTACTGGTTATTATGCTTTAACGGTTTACCTTTGGGTAATTTGGAACGTCTCGTCTTGGGGAGAGTTTCTTGCCGTCCTCTGTGAAGCTATATTTGCAACCACAAGTCACTCTAATAATAAGAACCAATATTGGGGAAAACAGAAGGGTGGTAGCTTACAAGTTAAGAATATATAAGAACATATTCAAGGGTCTTTCATGTAATGGGCCTTCAATCAACACTGATTTAAGGGCAACATATGGCTTATTTGAATCATAATAGACCACGCATGCAGTATTAATTAGACAATCTGCAGTTTAAAGAATAACAAAAGCGGCTACCCTGCCTCTGTTTTGGAAAGAGCTGAGGATTGAGCTGGAGAATGGTAACCACTCAAATTCATAGACAAATCTGACTATCCAAGAGGAAAAAATTATGGTTTGAACCATGTTTTGAGGGTATACAGTGTTTGTTTACAAAAAAGGTATTAAAACATGCTTATATTTGGGGATCTGATGGGGTAGGACAGTTGAACTTAAGCATTTATAAGGTATATTCTTTAAGAATCAATGGATATCATTAATTTAACAATCCAAAAATGGATGTAGCAATTGCAGATTGCCCCTTAAAGGGAAATGTACTGAACAATATGTTACTTTGGGCCTTAAAAGGCCTTTTGAATGAATCAACACGGATTTGAGTGTCTTCTATATAATCTTTTCAACATTGACCTCACCAACATTGACCTTTTAAACTTAAATGTTGTAAATGTAGACATATACATCTGGATTCTGTTTAATTCATTATTATTATTATTACTACTATCTGATATGATCATTTGGTTTATTTGCAGTTGTCTGACCTTCCTCCTCCCTTTGAGGTCATCTCATCCCGTAATTTCCTCAGGTCGTTCTTGCACTTCTCAATCTCCACCATTTTAAGCCCCTCTACTGCAACAGAGAGTCAATGTATACCATATTAAATATTTCACAACAAAACCAATATTATTTTTTATATATTAAATTTTTATATTGCATATAATAGTATATACAGTGTAGGTGTGAATATTCCCACAAACTAAAGCCAGTGGTGCCAACGTTAATACAGTAACGCCATCACTCACACTCCACTCTCTTCTCCAACATGGCAAGCCTATTGGTCACCTCTGTCTTCAACTCATTGATTCTAAAAGCCCTGAAACAGAAATAGAGGAAAACATAGCTCCTTGAATTGAGCAGAAATCTGTGTGAGCCTAGGCAACAGTGGACAGTATGCATTCTTAAAATCAATCAAATCAACACATTAGACTGAACAGATGAATGAAAAGAGAGACAAAACCAGAAATTGGTGCAATGGCCACAGATATTTTCTCAGATATCATTTCTAACTTAATCAAATAAACTATATTAAACACTCTGGATAAGAGTTTCTGCTAAATTACTCAAATATTAAAAATGTAATACTTGTACATCACCTGCTAAATTGCTCTGCCACCTGAGACAAAACATTCTGGAACATGTCTTCTTTGTCTGAAAGGAGGAAAAATATGTATCGGTGGTTCTGACTTTGTTTCTGTATTATCTGTTTACCATTACTGTATGTGTGACTGAAAATTATAGAATTCGCAAATGCTTCGTATTGTAGCGTACCTCCCACCTGACCAGTCGACTGAGGCATTACCTTGTACTGGGAGCTGTGATGAGACAAAACAACAGATTTCAGTAACCACAGTAATTGCAGCTAGTATCCCACCCTCCAATTTAAGTGATTTAGCTTGAACCATCTGGAAAAACGTTTACCTACAGTGTCACAATATTACTTTAAAGTATTGTTCCAGTTCATTTTTTGTTGTTTACATTTGAAAATATATACACTACCGTTCAAAAGTTTGGGGTCACTTAGAAATGTTGTTTGTGAAAGAAAATTTAAAAAAATGTCCATTAAAATAACATCAAACTGATCAGAAATACAGTGTAGACATTGTTAATGTTGCAAATGACTATTGTAGCTGGAAACACCTGTTTCTTTTAACGGAATATCTACATTAGGCGTACAGAGGCCCATTATCAGCAACCATCACTCCTGTGTTCCAATGGCACATTGTGTTAGCTAATCTTAAATGTATAATTTTAAAAGGCTAATTTATCATTAGAAAACCCTTTTGCAGTTATGTTAGCACAGCTGAAAACTGTTGTTCTGATTAAAGAAGCAATAAAACTGGCCTTCTTTAGACTAGTTGAGTATCTGGAGCATCAGCATTTGTGGGTTTGATTACAGGCTCAAAATGGCCAGAAAGAACTTTCTTCTGAAACTCGTCAGTCTATTCTTGTTCTGAGAAATTAAGACTATTCCATTTGAGAAATTGCCAAGAAACTGAAGATCTCGTACAATGCTGTGTACTATTCCCTTCACAGAACAGAGCAAATTGGCTCTAACCAGAATAGAAAGAGGAGTGGGATGCCCCGGTGCACAACTGAGCAAGAGGACAAGTACATTAAAGTGTCTAGTTTGAGAGGCCTCACTAGTCATCAACTGGCAGCTTCATTAAATAGTACCCGCAAAACACCAGTCTCAACATCAACATTGAAGAGGCGACTCCGGTATGCTGGCCTTCTAGGCAGAGTTGCAAGGAAGACGCCATATCTCAGACTGGCCAATAAAAAGAAAAGATTATGATGGGCAAAAGAACAGACACAGGACAGAGGAACACTGTCTAGAAGGCCTGTATCCCAGTCACCTCTTCACTGTTTTGCAGGTACTATTTAATGAATCTGCCAGTTGAGGACTTGTGAGGCGTCTGTTTCTCAAACTTTTCTTTAAAAAAAAAAAAGACATTTCTAAGTGACCCCAAACTTTTGCACTGTAGTGTATATATTGTAGGAAATTATATGGTAATAATGTATACTTTCTGCTACCATGACTACACCAAACCAATGACTAATATAAGCTTATTACCTATTCACAATGTATTGTCTGAATAAATACCAGGTCAAACAACGGACTGTAAAAAATAGTGTTTCCAAAAACACGTGTTATTACTTTGGGGTGTTGGTAGGCATTGTGGGATCGATGGAGACCAGCGCTCCCTCCGAGTCCACCAGCCTTATAGCAGTATTTCTGAGGACAAATCAAAGTATCACACAAAGTATTAAATAAATCAAAGTATTGTAGGCTGCATCATGTTAAGTGGGGAAAAGGGAAATGGTAAGTTAAAAAAACACTTTGAAGCTGAGGACAGACAATGCAAACTTCAAAGGTGAGGAGATCCATAATGCAAACTCAAGAGTTTTAGCATAATAAGTAATGTTAGACAGTTGGCATATTGATTTAACATTGTTGATAAGTGCAGGACATAAGGGTGTACAGATGTATGATCTTAATTTGACCACCCTGCTGCAGGAGAATTGTCCTGCAATAGACAAAATGTAAAACTGGTGTATTTGAGGATTAAAAACGCTTCTGATGTTTGTAATTTCCACTTTGAAATTTTAGACTTGATTTCACCTTACAAAAAATGTATCAACCCCAATCAAAATGTCCATGAATTATAATCCACATTTTCTGATGCTGCAGGATTATTTTCCTGCTGTAGCAAACTGGCTCAAATTAAGATGCGTTTGTGTTTGAGTGAAAAGGGGCAGTGAGGTGCCACTGACCTGGCTATGTTAGAGGAAGAACACAGCAGTTCTCGGATGTCACAGGGGCTGCAGTATCGACTGAAAATCACCTAAAAACAGAGGCAAGAACATTTAAAGATACAAATAGTACTGATGTTGATCAAACTGCATATCTTCATACTTAATAGTGCCTTGGTACTGTATTTCAGGGATACTGAAGATAAATAATACTCCTCAAGTAATGGTTTTCTTTATAACCGTAAACTCCTAACAACTGAAATCAATAGAATGAATATCAATAATGATGACAGCATGTTCACTCCAGGTGTTAGACCTGCCTTTGTGTCACAACCACCTGTGAATCACCTGTGTCTTAACTCGGCATCTCTTGACCCCATACTTTCACAGGAGATGAACACAAGGTGGTCACATGTAAGGCAGAGAGAGTTCAAGTGGTTTGAGTTGTAAGCTCTATCCTTCAAACTACTTCACATTTACTACATCTAAAAATCCGCTAATGCAATCAACGTCAAACATAAAACACATTTTCCTTCAACTTTCTTTCCATCCTCATTCATGACAATTACAAATTAATATAATTGATGTACCTCAAGCATCCATCCCTTCAATACCTATGATTCAGTTACACTACTTTAAGCTCCTCCTTATAAAGTGTGATATAATTCCTTAAAAACATGCATGTCATTGTTGTTGTAATGCTGTAATGAACTGATAATGGCAGCTGGTGTACCAGGATCATAAGTTGTGTCACTCAGTCTCACCAAAGAGGAAGAGGCAAGAGGTTTCACTCTTGCCAAAATCTGACAAAAATAAGCCCAATGTGTTTTCATGAGCTTATTTGGGACCGAAGCTTGTCGCCTGCCTCCCCGCCTTTGGAACATGAGCATCTATACAGATCGTTGGTCTCACTCACCTTCTGCATTTTCCCATCCACATCTAGGTAGACTGTCTTGGGGGCGTATGATGAGGAGCTGGTACCCATAGTGACCTTGTACCTCACTCCGTGAAAAAATGAAACGGGAACTGAGAAAGGCACAAATAACAGTTGTACTTTACTCATATGGATCGTTGGTACCACGCTCACCGGTCTACAATTAATTTCATATCATTGTGGTGTACCGTGGGGTTGAGAATAAGTATGCAGGTACAGAAGGAAATACAAATGTTGATGTCTAGGATGAAATTAATTCAGAGCAGCTATTTATCCATTCCATGTATTACATTCATGCTGGATCATTACCATGAAAAGCAAGTAAAAGTAACTTTATTTATCATAATTCTTTAAATATTAATTGCATATACTTTGAATTAATTAATTAATATATGAATATAGATAAATACTATAATTTTCCTGTCAACCAGTTGCTACATAACACATTGAAATATAAATGCACTCCTGTAGCAAAAAAATAATATCAAGATCAAAAGTATCTCAATGCTAATTCATCTTGCAAAGAATCTAACGAAACTAGACTTACATACTTCCGTCAGTCACTGTCAGAAGCAAACCTCTCCTGCCTGTTGATATGCTGCAGATCCAGAGAGCGAGTGAATGCAACCTGTATGAAACCTGGGGGAGGGATCCACGACCAGCCCTTTAAATATCACCCATTAACTCTGCAGTTGCCAAGGTACCGTTACTATCGCGAAGTAGGCTATCCCCTGACCCTCTCACATCATCCACTCCTTTCAGGAAACTCTGAATTGAGATCATGGAGGTAAAATCTCAATAGTATTTAATTGATTCCTTGCGTCCTCGCCTCCAACACAGTTCAAGGAGGCGGCTAAGAAAGAGGAATCAAGGAAACACATGAGATGCACCCATGGTGGTGGAATAGAATCAAATATTGACATCATGTGCATGTGTTTAGCTTTGATGGTCTCATTAGGTAATGCCTATTCAAGGGGTTACCTCAGATTTGAATGGTGCACGTCATACATCATTAATAAAGTGGGCTCGTTCTGATTAATTATTAGTTCACTAAGGGTCATGGAAATGAAAGGTCCAGATGGTGTTAGAAGTATGTGTGCATCCCAAATGGTACCCTTTTACCTATATTGTACACTACTATTGACAAGTCTCACGGACCCTGGTCAAAAGTACTGCACTATAAAGGGAATAGGGTGCCGTTTGGAATGCAATGCAGACATGGGTGATGTGGTAGCAGAATATGTTTTTGAGGGATATGGGATTTAGATAAGCGAGTATGAGCCGTTTCTGTGCCGTTAACAATGAAATATGACAAGATAAAAACATCGTGGAGCATGTTTACACCAGTCAACGGTTTTTATAGTGAGGAGTTGCATTTTACCTTTCAGATTTTAGGTAGACTTCAAAATTAATGTTCATTATATATATATATATATATATATATATATATATATATATATATATATATATATATATAATGAACATGGTAAAACATGCCCTTTTCAGGAAATGAAATACAGTTGGTCATGCTCAGATTTATTCAGCTTAAATCAGACATCTGATGTACATACACTACACTTCATTATTTACATTTTTTCTAAATGTATTTGGAATATTAGTCATGTAACATAATACAGCCTGCCCTCTGCATAGCTTATGCATGGTATAACATCTGACTTTATTTGGGGCACTGCAACTATCTGCATCCCTCCTCAATTATATTAAAAAATATTACGCCCCCTCTAACTACAACAAAGCAACAGAGGGTCCCTGAAGTACAATTATCAACTTAATAACATGGGCCACCGGCGAGGATGCTCAGTTGGTAGAGGATGATACTTGTAATGCCAGGGTTGTTGGTTCGATTCCCATGGGGGACCAGTACAAAAGAAATAATGAAAATGTATGCACTCACTACTGTAAGTCACTCTGGGTAAGAGTGTCTTCGAAATAACTAAAATGTCAACACAAAATAAATATCTACAAAGAATGAAACACCAATTCATTGAAAAAAAGAAAAACATTTGTGGACACTGGTCCCCTAGGTATTTACTTGGCCAGTGAAGTGAAAACTTTTTAATTCAGCTCAAAACTCCAGCATTTTGGATTTGATATTAAATGTCTTATATGAACCTACAAGATAGAATGTCACCTGTTATTTGAGGGTGAATAAGGATGAGTGAGAAAGTTCGATGCACAAAGATCATGCCCCTAAAACATTCTAACCGCTCACCATTATCAATAACAGGGGAGGTTAGGGTATAATATTTATGCCTCTAACTTCCTCACTCATCATTATTCACAAATCATTCATGATTATCTGGAATCATGGAAGCATCCACATTAATGTAGAAGTGTTCAGAAACATAGTCCTTCTGTGGCTCAGTTGGTAGAGCATGGCGCTTGTAACGCCAGGGTAGTGGGTTCGATTCCCGGGACCACCCATAAGTAGAATATATGCACACATGACTGTAAGTCGCTTTGGATAAAAGCGTCAGCTAAATGGCATATATTATTATTATTATTATTTACAATAGAAGTGATTCCAAAATGACAAAATACACTATTACATTTCTATTGGGCCCAGAGTAATCTGAAACACAACCTAAAAAAGCAAATGCATCCAACAAATTTGTAGTCACAAGCTTGATGTAGCCATTGTGTGCTAGGAATATGGGACCAAATACTAAACTTAAATAAATGTAATACACTAAGTGAATTTCTCTAAAAACGTGTGACACCTTCAAAAATGGGGGGACTAGATACATAAAATGCTTTCACTTCTAGATAGTGTTAAGGGATTTTTTTAAATCAATGACTAATTATGTATACATTTCAATCAGGACTGACTAATCAGAATACTATTATGTTACTGTATAGATGTATGAATTTTATTTTAATCCTAGTACTGAATGTGTGTGTAATTATAATCAAGAATTAGAACAAGGACTGTCTGTTCCTTGGTAGAAACTAATGAACTTATCGTCAGACTGGCTAGAATGCTTATCTACACAGGAAGACCTTGGCTTGGTCAGAAATTATCTAAATTGGTGGGAGACGATGTAGGAAGGCTTGAGAACTATACTGCCACTGTACCGGAGTGGGGGAGAGACGGAACAGTTCGAAACCTAATGACGTCATTTTCCGTTTATAACCTGTTGTAAATTGTATCATGTTCAGTACTCTCAAGAATAAATGCTAGTGCTTGATTTTGAGACTGGTCTCCGCCCATTTTATGCAAATAAGTTTCTAACAAATCCTTAGAAATGGGCTGAGTGTATTAATTTAATTGGGTATTAATTGGGTATTTAATTCCACTAACAAAACACCCCAAAATAAAAAATGATGTATTTTCGGCTCATTTGATTTCAAATCCAAAAAGCTGGAGTATAGAGCCAAATGACATTTTAGCTTCTCTGACAAATAAATATGTAGGAGAGTAGGTAGCGTGCCACTAAAAGGGATACATTTACAATCAAAATCACACGTGAAAACATTGGGTGAGCTCGTTTTGCATGGCTCGGTCCCCTGGCTGTTTGTCAACTTGCAATTTCGGAGCCCGAGGGCAAAAGTCAAAGCCCCTGTTATGATACCGATGGTTTGTCGGGATAGATGGTTCCTACGATTGTGACTAGTACAGCTCCATCTAGATGTCACGTCGAGGACAACAGTTGTTGACAAACGTTGCATTTTAGCTAAGCCCAACCCTTTTCCTAACCGTAACTTCATTCTCGTAAGCTGCTAAATTATTTCTCCTAACATGCCATGTACAGAAACTTCTCTCCATAGCTGAACTCCATCTAGCCCACCGTTTTCCAATGGGGGTCGCAAGAGAAAGTCTGAAATCTTGCTTAGTTCATAGAAGCTGCAGGTTTTAGTTGTAATAAACAGAGTGGTTTATGTTTTCTTCCTACAAATGTGGCTCTAACATTTGAACGGTTTAAGCTACAAAATATTATGACCCCATGACTGTAAGATAAGACTCTCAGGAACACATATGTTTTCCTCTACAATGCCCACAAGCCACGCAGGACTCATTAGAACAGAGTGCAAGACTAGGCGCTAACTAAATCAAACTGGGGGAGGTCATCAATGATGGTATTCTTTTCTACACAGAATTATTGACTGATGATCTTCTGAACTTCCCAATACCTTTCTGATGCATTTTAGTCATTTCAAACTATACTTCCTTCAGATTGAAATACTGTCAAAAGTGCTGTCAGACTGATTTGTAATAGACGGTTATAGACAATTTAAAAAAGTAAATGTTGGCCGTTTGGCAAAACTTTTTAAAAAAAAATTACATGGTGGGCAGGGGGGGCGTCACAAACAAAATTGAAAGGGGTCGTGGGACAAAAAATGTTTGGGAACTCGTTATCTAGCCACAACCGTAAAAACGTTTAGTCCAGACAAACCATCAGTATCATCACATACCCTGCTCAAAATTGACGACGAGGCCGGCTAGGAGGGGTGGAGTCAAAAACAAAACAACGAAGTGCACATGGAGGATAAAAACTTCTAATCATTGATCAATAAACATTTCAACAAACATTTGCATCAGAGACAAATGGAATAATGTGATGGTGCAGACAGATTTTTTTTGATCAGTCAGCAAACTTTTCCTTATCTGTTGAGTTTTTGTTGGTGATGACATTCACCTCCACAGCCCTTGATTACCTTGAAAATCCTCCTTTACTGCTTATGTAGTTTGGCATCCCTCGGCTGTGCAAAAGGGATCTCCCCCTGAATTCAACTTGCCCAATACTGGTATGTGATGTCAACTGGAGGGGAGATTGGGGAAAGGCACAGTGTGCACAGAATTGTAATGATAAAACATGAAAGATGCACACAGCACTGAGAGAGACAGTCTATAAAAAACTATTTTTAAAGTGTATTTTTGGGGGTTTAAAAGAGAAAGAGCTTTGCGGTCACTTGAGGAAGGGACATGTTCTCTCTGTCAGACGGTCCCAGAATATCAATGTCCCCTTCCTCCTTTTTCAGCTCCTTTCATCTGCTGGTGACGAGGTATGGATCCATTAAGGCTGAAGGATGAAAGGACCAGTACTGTATGAATCACGGTGTGCCTCAGGGATTATTACTGGGTAATTTTTCCTGCGCCCTTCCTCGCAGGTGTGATACGGTCTCTTGTCCCAGGCAGCCACTCAGATTTCTTTGAACCTGCAAACACAAGGTTAGATTAGCCTATTTCAGAATGGACTGAATGCAAACCTATTCCGGTTATTAACATAGGCACCAGATCATTGGATCTGATTAATTCAATGTCATTTCATATTTGAGGACTGGCAGTGTAGGAACAACCACAGAATCTTCAACTGAGTATATCTGGCTACCCGGATAAAGCACTAAATAAACTTCAGTTAGTGCTAAATACAGCTGCTAGAATCTTGAACCAAAAAATTTGATCAGTTCTAGCCTCTCTACATTGGCTTCCTGTTAAGGCAATGGCTGATTTCAAGGTTTTACTGCTAACCTACAAAGCATTACATGGGCTTCCACCTACCCATCTTTTCGATTTGGTCCTGCCGTACGTACCTACACGTACGCTACAGTCACAAGACGCAGGCCTCCTTACTGTCCCTAGAATTTCTAAGCAAACAGCTGGAGGCAGGGCTTTCTCCTACAGAGCTCAATTTTTATTGAATGGTATGCCTACCCATGTGAGAGACGCAGGCTCGGTCTCAAATTTCAAGTCTTTATTGAAGACTCATCTCTTAAGTAGGTCTTATGATTGAGTGTAGTCTGGCCCAGGAGTGTGAAGGTGAATGGAAAGGCACTGGAGCCATGAACAGACCTTGCTGTCTCTGCCTGGCTGGTTCCCCTCTCTCCACTGAGATGCTCTGCCTCAAACCCTATTACAGGGGCTGAGTGACTGGCTTACTGGTGCTCTTCCATGCCATCCCTAGGAGGGGTGCATCACTGACGTGGTCTTCCTGTCCGGGTTGGCGTCCCCATTTGAGTTATGCCGTGGGGGAGATCTTCTTGGTCTATACTCGGCCTTGTCTCAGGATGGTAGGTTGGTGGTTGAAGATATCCCTCTAGTGGTGTGTGGGGGCTGAGCTTTGGCAAAGTGGGTGGGGTTATATCCTGCCTGTTTGGCCCTGTCCGGGGGTATCGTCGGACGGGGCCAGTGTCTCCTGACCCCTTCGGTCTCAGTCTCCAGTATTTATGCTGCAGTAGTTTGTGTCGGGGGGCTAGGGTCAGTCTGTTATATCTGGAGTATTTATCCTGTCTTATCCGGTGTCCTGTGTGAATTTAAGTATGCTCTCTCTAATTCTCTCTCTCTCGGAGGACCTGAGCCCTAGGACCATGTCTCATGACTACCTGGCTTGATGACTCCTTGCTGTCCCCAGTCCACCTGGCCGTACTGCTGCTCCAGTTTCAACTGTTCTGCCTGCGGCAATGGAACCCTGACCATGTTCTGTTATAATCTCCACCCGGCACAGCCAGAGGACTAGTCACTCCCCATAGCCCGCTTCCTCTCCAGGTTTCTTCCTAGGTTCTGGCCTTTCTAGGGAGTTTTTCCTAGCCACCGTGCTTCTACACCTGCATTGCTTGCTGTTTGGAGTTTTAGGCTGGGTTTCTGTACAGCACTTCGTGACATCAGCTGATGTAAGAAGGGCTTTATAAATACATTTGATTGATTGATAGATAAAATTAACAAGTCAACA
The DNA here is from genome assembly GCF_023373465.1 of Oncorhynchus keta. Classification (NCBI taxonomy): domain Eukaryota; kingdom Metazoa; phylum Chordata; class Actinopteri; order Salmoniformes; family Salmonidae; genus Oncorhynchus; species Oncorhynchus keta. The sequence continues at coordinate 21,097,614 of NC_068431.1, forward strand.
ATGGCACCTAGCCTACTCACAATTTTGCTGGAGAGAGGCTAATGCTTGAGTTAGTTTGGGAGGTGGAATAAATGGGGGGCAGCATAGAGCCATGAGGCGCACAATTGTTGTTGGGGATGGAGTTTTGCTTTATTTGAAAACAACATTATTTCACAGGATGTGAGGGTTAGTTTGGAACTTGGAATAAATGGGACAGCGTGGCTATCATTTTTTTTAAAGCCTACAAGCCCCAGTGCAGCCAAACAGTAGATATTCTGTGTTTTATTTATTTATTTGGTGTTGGAGCTGGTCAAAAACACTGCCTGAAATGTCAGCCTGTTTTGGTGTGATGGAGTTTTGGTCTGCCTGGTGACGTCATCAGGTGGTAAATTAGTTAATAAAACAATAAGGAAGAGCATTCTAAATTCCATTAGCTAGTTTTCAGTGTTCCCCTCACCACTCAGACAGCCCTAGCAAAATTAGTGCCTGAGAAATTGAAGCTGTGTGTCTTCTTGACCATTTGAAAACATAGTCAGGAACTTAAAACCTCTATAGGATCGGTGTTAAGCTAACGTAGGCTAATGTGATTAGCATGAGGTTGTAAGTAACATGAACATTTTCCAGGATACAGACATATCCGATATGGGCAGAAAGCTTACATTCTTGTTAATCTAACTGCACTGTCCAAGTTACAGTAGCTATTACATTGAAAGACTACTGTGCTATTGTTTGAGGGCCGTGCACAATTATTAACTTAAATGTATTAGTAAACCAAATTAGGCACATTTGGCCAGACTTGATACAACATTTTGGATCAGTCTAAAACTTTGCAAATACATTGCTAAATCTAAATTGCAACTGGGCTAGAATAATATACTATGGCCTTTCTCTTGCATTTCAAAGATGGTAAAACATTTTTTTAAATGCATGTACACTGCTCAAAAAAATAAAGGGAACACTTAAACAACACAATGTAACTCCAAGTCAATCACACTTCTGTGAAATCGAACTGTCCACTTAGGAAGCAACACTGATTGACAATACATTTCACATGCTGTTGTGCAAATGGAATAGACAACAGGTGGAAATTATAGGCAATTAGCAAGACACCCCCAATAAAGGAGTTGTTCTGCAGGTGGGGACCACAGACCACTTCTCAGTTCCTATGCTTCCTGGCTGATGTTTTGGTCACTTTTGAATGCTGGCGGTGCTTTCACGCGAGTGGTAGCATGAGACTACAACCCACAGTTGGCTCAGGTAGTGCAGCTCATCCAGGATGGCACATCAATGCGAGATGTGGCAAGAAGGTTTGCTGTGTCTGTCAGCGTAGTGTCCAGAGCATGGAGGCGCTACCAGGAGACAGGCCAGTACATCAGGAGACGTGGAGGAGGCCGTAGGAGGGCAACAACCCAGCAGCAGGACCGCTACCGCCGCCTTTGTGCAAGGAGGAGCAGGAGGAGCACTGACAGAGAATTGCAAAATGACCTTCAGCAGGCCACAAATGTGCATGTGTTTGCTCAAACGGTCAGAAACACTCCATGAGGGTGGTATGAGGGCCCGACGTCCACAGGTGGGGGTTGTGCTTACAGCCCAACACAGTGCAGGACGTTTGGCATTTGCAGGACGTTTGGCATTTGCCAGAGAACAACAAGATTGGCAAATTCGCCACTGGCGCCCGCTCTTCACAGATGAAAGCAGGTTCACACTGAGCACATGTGACAGAGTCTGGAGACGCCGTGGAGAACGTTCTGCTGCCTGCAACATCCTCCAGCATGACCGGTTTGGCAGTGGGTCAGTCATGGTGTGGGGTGGCATTTCTATGGGGGGCCGCACAGCCCTCCATGTGCTCGCCAGAGGTAGCCTGACTGCCAGTAGGTACCGAGATGAGATCCTCAAGCCCCTTGTGAGACCATATGCTGGTGTGGTTGGCCCTGGGTTCCTCCTAATGCAAGACAATGCTAGACCTCATGTGGCTGGAGTGTGTCAGCAGTTCCTGTTTTAAGGACATTACATCAAAGTTGGATCAGCCGGTAGAGTGGTTATCCACTTTAATTTTGAGTGTGACTCCAAATCCAGACCTCCATGAGTTGATAAATTTGATTTCCATTGATCATTTTGGTATCAAGAACATGCATATCCTTGCGTCAGGTCCTGAGCTACAGGCAGCAGGATTTAGGCATGTCATTTTAGGTGAAAATTGAAAAAAGGGTGGAATCCTTAAGAGGTTTAATGCAATAGCTTCCCGGACTATCTACATTGAGCCTTTTTGCACTAACTTCTTTTACTCATCACATAAGCTGCTGATAGAGTTTATTATGTCACTTTACCCCCATCTATATGCACATACAATATCAACCTCAATTACTTTGTACCCCTGCACATCGACTAGGCACTGGCATTGTGTATTTAATATTATTTTTTATTTTTTTACATTGCTATTATTTCTCCATTTTCTTTTTCTCTGCATTGTTGAGAAAGGCCTATATGTAAGCATGTCACTGTTAGTCTACACCCATTTACCAAGCATGTGATGAACACACACACACACACACACACACACACACACACACACACACACACACACACACACACACACACACACACACACACACACACACACACACACACACACACACACACACACACACACACACACACACACACAGCAAAAAAATAAACATCCCCTTTTCAGGACCCTGTGTTTCAAAGATAATTCGTAAAAATCCAAATAACTTCACAGATCTTCATTGTAAAGGGTTTAAAACACTGTTTCCCATGCTTGTTCAATGAACAATTAATGAACATACACCTGTGGAACGGTCGTTAAGAAACTAACAGCTTACGGTAGGCAATTCAGGTCACAGTTATGAAAACACAAGTGGCCTTTCTACAGACTCTGAAAAACACCAAAAGAAAGATGCTCAGGGTCCCAACTCATCTGCGTGAACGTGCCTTAGGCATGCTGCAAGGTGGCATGAGGACTGCAGATGTGGCCAGGGCAATAAATTGCAATGTCTGTACTGTGACACGCCTAAGACAGCGCTACAGGCTGGACAGCTGCTTGTCCTCGCAGTGGCAGACCACGTTGTTCACCTGCACAGGATCGGTACATCCGAACATCACACCTGCGGACAGGTACTGGATGGCAACAACAACTGGCCGAGTTACACCAGGAACACACAATCCCTATCAGTGCTCAGACTGTCCGCAATAGGCTGAGAGAGGCTGGACTGAGGGCTTGTAGGCCTGTTATAAGGCAGGTCCTCACCAGACATCACCGGCAACAGCGTCGCCTATGGGCACAAACCCACCGTCGCTGAACCAGACAGGACTGGCAAAAAGTGCACTTCACTGATGAGTCGCGGTGTTGTCTCACCAGGGGTGATGGTCGGATTTGAGTTTATCGTCAAAGGAATGAGCGTTACACTGAAGCCTGTGCTCTGGAGCGAGATCGATTTGGAGGTGGAGGGTCTGTCATGGTCTGGGGCGGTGTGTCACAGCATCCTCTGACTTTGCTTGTCATTGCAGGCAATCTCAACGCTGTGCATTACAGGGAAGATATTCCTCCTCCCCCATGTGGTACCCTTCCTGCAGGCTCATCCTGACATGAACCTCCAGCATGACAATGCCACCAGCCATACTGCTCGTTCTGTGCGTGATTTCCTGCAAGACAGGAATGTCAGCGTTCTACCATGGCCAGCGAAGAGCCCGGAACTCAATCCCATTGAGCACGTCTAGGAACTGTTGGATCGGAGGGTGAGGGCTAGGACTATTCCCCCCAGAAATGTCCAGGAACTTGAAGGTGCCTTGGTGGAAGAGTGGGGTAACATCTGACAGCAAGAACTGGCAAATCTGGTGTAGTCCATGAGGAGGAGAAGCACTGCAGTACTTAATGCAGCTGGTGGCCACACCAGATACTGACCGTTACTTTTGATTTTGACCCCCCCCCCTCCTTTGTTCAGGGACACATTATTCCATTTCTGTTAGTCACATGTCTGTGGAACTTGTTCAGTTTGTCTCAGTTGTTGAGTCTTATGTTCATACAAATATTTACACATGTTAAGTTTGCTGAAAATGAGAGGATGTTTCTTTTTTTGCTGAGTTTATACACACTACCGTTCATAAGTTTGGGATCACTTAGAAATGTCCTTGTTGAAAAGGCACATTTTTTGTCCATTAAAATAACATCAAATTGATCAGAAATACAGCGTAGACATTTTTAATGTTGTAAATGACTATTGTAGCTGGAAACGGCTCATTTATGAAATATTTACATAGGCGTACAGAGGCCCATTATCAGCAACCATCACTCCTGTGTTCCAACGGCACGTTGTGTTAGCTAATCCAAGTGAATCATTTTAAAAGGCTAATTGATCATTCGAAAACACTTTTGCAATTATGTTAGCACAGCTGAAAAATGATTAAAGGAGCAATAAAACTGGCCTAAATTAGACTAGTTGAGTGTCTAGAGAATAAGTATTTGTGGGTTCGATTACAGGCTCAAAATGGCCAGAAACAAAGAACATTCTTATGAAACTCGTCAGTCTATTCTTGTTCTGAGAAATGAAGTCTATTCCATGCGAGAAATTGCTAAGAAACTGACGATCTCATGCAATGCTGTGTACTTCCCCCTTTACAGAACAGCACAAACTGTCCCTAACCAAAATAGAAAGAGTGAGAGGCTCCGGTGCACAACTGAGCAAGATGACAAGTACATTAGTGTCTAGTTTGAGAAACAGACACCTCACAAGTCCTCAACTGGCAGCTTCATTAAATAGTACCCGCAAAACCCCAGTCTCAACGTCAACAGTGAAGAGGCGACTCCGGGATGCTGGCCTTCTAGGCAGAGTTGCAAAGAAAAAAGCCATATCTCAGACTGGCCAATAAAAATTAAAGATTATATGGGCAAAAGAACACAGACACTGGACAGAGGAACAATGTGTAGAAGGCCCGCATCCCGGAGTCGCCTCTCCACTGTTTGCGGGTACTATTTTATGAATCTGCCAGTTGAGGACTTGTGAGGCACCTGTTTTGGACAGATGAAAGGTTTGGACAGTTATGGACAGACAAATCTAAATTTGAGGTGTTCGAATCACAAACAAAAACAATCGTGAGATGCAGAAAAAATAAAAAGATGATGGAAGAGTGCTTGACACCATCTATCAAGCATGGTGGAGGCAATGTGATGGTCTGGGGGTGCTTAGGTGGTGGTAAAGTGGGAAATTTGTACAGGGTAGAATGGATCTTGAAGAAAGGCAGGCTATCACTCAATTTTACAATGTCATGCCATACCCTGTGGACGGCGCTTAACTTGAGCCAATTTCTTGCTACAACAGGACAATGACCCAAAGAACAGCTCCAAACTATGCAAGAAATATTTAGGGAAGAAGCAGTCAGCTGGTATTCTATCTATAATGAAGTGGCCAGCACAGTCACTAGATCTCAACTCTATTGAGCTTTTGTGGGAGCAGATTGACCCTATTGTACGTATGAAGTGCTCATCAAGCCAATCCAATTTGTGGGGGATGCTTCAGGAAGCATGGGGTGAAATCTCTTCAGATTACCTCAATAAATTGACAACTAGAATGCCAAAGGTCTGCAGGGCTGTAATTGCTGCAAATGGAGGATTCTTTGACAAAAGCAAAGTTTGAAGGACACAATTATTATTTCAATTAAAAATCATTATTTATAACCTTGTCAACGTCTTGACTATATTTCCATGGAAAACAAGGAAATTTCTAAGTGACCCCAAACTTTTGAACGGTAGTGTATGTATGTATGTATGTATGTATGTATGTATGTATATAAATAATTATGATCCAGTGTCTAATAACACCAACTCTAGTCATCCATTTAAAGACAATCATGTCTCAAATCCTATGGGAACCTGGTGGAACTATACTCTCAAGACGCAATCAAGGTCCCAGGTTAATCGTGAATGACAACTTCTGATTTTTAAAAATAGCCTGAGGTGCAATTGCAATTTTCCCCTTAAAGCTAGCCAATTAATAATCAGCAGCCTGGAGGCCACTTTGGAGTAGAATAATGAGCACCCTTAACCTCTAGGGAAAGGCTAATGTATAAAGCCCTGGGGAGTAGCTCTATTTGTGGCTTTGACCTGTATTTAAAGGAATAGTCATTTTAGTCCACACTAGTTCAATTGCATTTTGCCCCTTTTAAGTGGAGTAGCCAGTATTTGTCCACTTCTTGGATAAAATGGGTATGATTTTATGACTAACATGACTAATTGCACTTAGCAGCCACTTTATCATAATAAAAGGAAACCAGCTTTGGGTTTCCTGTTTGGTTATATGATTCCCAGCGGTGTAGTCGTGAGCGGCTTACCCTCTATGTCTGGGGCTGTGTCCACACCAGCCCCTCACCTCTTTATACACCAGCCTGGACAGCAGCTGGAAAACAGGGAGACAGCACACTCAACACAGCTTACTAAAATAGATCTATGTTTTTACACATATAAATATAAAATATATATATATGTAACACAATTTAAAAACAGTCACAGAACATTATTCCTCCACCAAACTTTACAGTTGGCACTACGCATTCGGGTAGTTAGCGTTCTCCTGGCATCTGTCAAACCCAGATTCGTCCGTCGGACTGCCAGATGGTGAAACTTGATTCATCACTCTAGAGAACATGTTTCCACTGCCCCACCCACCAATGGCACCCACCCCACTCCACACTACGTTTGGCATTACACATAGTGATCTTAGGCTTGTATGAGGCTGCTCGGCCATGGAAACCCATCTCATGAAGCTCCCAATGAACAGTTCTTGTGCTGACGTTGCTTCCAGAGGCAGTTTGGAATTCAGTAGAAGTGTTGCAACTGAGGATATACGATTTTTAAACGCGACACGCTTCAGCACTCGGTGGTCCTGTTCTCTGAGCTTGTATGGTCTATCACTTTGTGGCTGAGCCATTGTTGCTCCTAGACATTTCCACTTCACAATAATTAGCTGTCCCGGCAATTACAGTTCTTGCAGGGCAGAAATTTGACGAACTGACTTGTTGGAAAGGTGGCATCCCATGACGGTGCCACGTTGAAAGTCACTGAGCTCTTCAGTACGAGCCATTCTACTGCAAATGTTTGTCTCTGGAGATTGCATGGCTGTGTGCACGATTTTATACACGTGGCTGAAATAGACGAATCCATTAATTTGAAGGGGTGTCCACATACCAAATTATACTTTTGGCCATGTAGTGTATCAAGGGTATCATTAATTTTGTACACAATCCACAGGTGTAGCACCTTCTTTGAACATGTGGCAAAAATCTTGCAGTGGTTTATAAAACATGTTAATAAAAACAAAGATTAAAAACTAACCAAACAGGCGAGGATATCAGCAGTGATCAGCATGAAAAAGACATTGTTCCATCCCGTCGGAGAGATCAGCCCTGCTAACAGAGGACCTAGGGCGGCACCTAGAGGAGAGTCAGAAAATAAGAGTCATGGGAACCCTAGCACCTAAAACCAGGACTGGATATACAATCTGATTTGGGACAACAATCATAAAAAGTCTGCCTTTAGAACACTACATCACTTACAATAGAAAATAGTTTTGTATGAGCCATGGAACTTGTAAATAAACTGTATACAATTTGTAATTGTCACATAACACTGCAATGACTGAGCATTGAAGTTAATCTCTCAAAACATAGGCAACCTAAAACAAAAACCTTCCTTCATGCATTGACACAGGCACACAAAGGCATCTTAGCACCACCAACCCATTACAAGCATCAAATCTAAAAACAACAATATCAAAGGGTACCAATCCCCCGTGTGTGTCCTAGAAATTCCCCACATACCTATTGACCCTGTGCCGTCAATAATTGCAGTGACCGTTGACAATGCTCTAGAATTTCCTCTCAGGCTCTCATGCGTCCCCTATGAAAGAAAAACCCTAATTTTGAATTAACATTCAGCACAAAAGACTTGGGCTCTTTCCAAATGTTTCTCTCCTCAATTCCTTGTGTTCTCTCTCCTCTGCCTCTTCTCAAAACGCATGGAAGGTGAAGGTCTGATGGGAGGGACCTTGGGATCTTCTTCTCCAATACGGTTTGAGAAAGAGGTGAGGGAGATAGAATGCAAGAATGCAAGGAATCGAGGAAAGACGCTTTAGAAAGTGTCTTGGACTAACAGGGAACCTGGGGAATTTGGGGTGAGAGGGGCAATGACGGGCTTATCTCCTGTGTGACTTCGGGAGAGCTGAGGACTTCATGTGAGAAAGGCATGCAGCAGTGCAGTCTGGGGTGGATGTGCTTACCAGGTCAGCAGACACAGCGGTGGTGATGAGGGCGTAGGGTCCGTTCACCAGGGCTCCGCACACCAACAGCATCCCTACAAGGCAGAGGAAAACAGCAACAAGTGGATCAGGCATGTACAGTACGCTAGCTAGCAGACAAAGGCTATTTTTAATAAGCTTTTCATAGTGATATTGTTTTGTTGGTTGCACCGATTGCAAGTCATAGATAAGAGTGTCTGCCAAATGACAAAGCGTAAATGTGAAATCCACAGGCTACAAACACACAACCGACACACAGTAAAGACAATGTGTTAAATTGGAGCATTTATGTAGTTTTCAGTAAGAGGCGTTGAAACCAAAATAGCTCCATGGCTTCAAAGTCAAATTTCATACAGAATAACTTAACTCTTACCGATTGTGGTTGCTAGGCTATGCTGTCCAATGTGGTTGTACAGGAACAGCTAGGAAAGCAACAAAAAACAAACATTTAGAACATTTAGACTGGATCGTGGGTCAAATGTGTCACTTTTGAAGGATTTACTAACCCACATGCAGACCCAAAGGAAAACATTGAGCTATGCTGAAAAATGGATTGACACACTACTGTAAAGGAGCTCACGGACTAACATAAAATGTTTTCAGGCTTGGGCAGCGGGTGAAGTTCACTGCCAAATCCAGAGTTCCAAGCACAGCCAAATTCCATTTTCTGTGTCCATTATGCAGTCATATTTACATTGCATATATGTGATTGTGTGATCAAAACTTTGACATAGAGAATTGCCTCTTTTCATAAGGGAATATAAAGTGTCTAGTCCACATTTATAATTCAGGCATTTGTGCAGGCCTTTCCTTATCTACAGTATATTTTGCCCAGCACCGGTTTTCTAAAGTCTGGAATGTACAGATTTCCCTGTGGACGGCACTTAGAGACACTATAAATGGCCCTGGTGTTACACATGGTTAAAAGCCAGTGGTGTCTTATGTGTGAATGCACACTCACCATAGGGGCAGCCAGGATTAACATGACACAGCAGGTAGAGGCTCTGCCCCCAGTTTGGTCCGACACCAGTCCAGCCACGATGCCCCCTGCAGAAACACAGCACACACCCTTAACACACAGGGGGAGACAGCAGTCCTACATTAATGATCAATATTATGGGAAGTGCTCTGACACCATACAGTAAGAGCCATTAATTGACCAATTCTAATGAGAACTCTTCTGGCAGACTACTACAGCAGTTACTTGTTATGACTATGGTCTGTATTGTGTTACAAAATGGGATTAAAATCGATTTCATTGTAAATGTTATAACTAAAATATAATTGTTGCATAAGGATTGAGCTCCCTGAGTCAATACATGTTAGAAACACCTTTGTCTGCGATTACGGCTATGCGTCTTCTTGGGTAAATCTAAGAGCTTTACACACCTGGATTGTGCAATATGCAAGCTCTGTCAAGATGTTGGGGATCATGGCTAGACAGACATTAAGACTTTGCATAGATTTTCAAGCAGCTTTAAGTCAAAACTGTAACTAGGCCACTCAGGAATATTCACAGTCTTCTTGGTAAGCAACTCCAGTGTAGATTTGGCCTTGTGTGGTAGGTTATTGTCCTGCTGAAAGGAGAATTCCTCTCCCAGTGTGTTGGAAAGCAGACTAACCAGGTTCTCCTCTAGGGTTTTGCCTGTGCTTAGATCCATCCCGTTTCTTTTTATCCTGAAAAATTACCCAGCATTTGCCGTTGTCAAGCGCTCCTATACCATGATGCAGCCACCACCATGCTTGACAATAAGGAGGCAGTTCCTCAGTGAGGAGTTGTGTTGGATTTTCCCCAAACATAAGGCCTTGAATTGGGCTAAAAGTGTATTGCTTAGTGTTTTTTTTTTTAGCATTATTCATTTTGTGCCTTGTTGCATACAAGATGAATGTTTTGTAGTATTTTTTATTATGTCCGTTGTATTCTCCTTTTTAGGTCATTATTGTTGAGTCACTACAATATTGTTGATCCATCCTCAGTTCTCTCATCACAGCCACTGAACTCGAGCTCTTAACATCCCCAATGACATGGTAATATCCCTGAGCTGTTTCATTCCTGTCCTGCAGCTCAGTTCAGAAGGACGACTGCATCTTTGATGTGTCTGGGTAGATTAATACATAATCCATAGCATATTTATTAACTTGACAATGCTTAAAGAGATATTGTAAGTCTGATTTGTTATTGTTACCCATCTACCAATCACTGCCCTTCTTTATGAGGCTTTCGAAAAGCTCCTTGGTCTTGGTTTTTGAATCTGTGCTTGAAATTCAATACTTGACTGAGGGACCTTACAGATGTAGTACAGTTGAAGTCAGAAGTTTACATACACCGTAGCCAAATACATTTAAAGTTAGTTTTTCACAATTCCTGACATTTAATCCATGTAAAAATTCCCTGTTAGGATCACCACTTTATTTTAAGAATGTGAAATGTCAGAATAATATTAGAGAGAATGATTTCAGCTTTTATTTATTTCATCACATTCCCAGTGGTTCAGAAGTTTACATACACTCAATTAGTATTTGGTAGCATTGCCTTTAAATTGTTTCACTTGGGTCTAACGTTTTGGCATTTGGAAATTGCTCCCAAGGATGAACCAGACTTGTGGTCTATAAAAAAAATCTGAGGTCTTGGCTGATTTTTTTGATTTTCCCATGATGTCAAGCAAAGAGGCACTGAGTTTGAAGGTATGCCTTGAAATACATCCACAGGTACACCTCCAATTGACTCAAATGATGTCAATTAGCCTATCAGAAGCTTCTAAAGCCATGACATAATTATCTGGAATTTTCCAAGCTGTTTAAAAGGCAGTCAACTTAGTGTATGTGAACTTCTGACCCACTGGAATTCTGATACAGTGAATTATAATTGATATAATCTGTCTGTAAACAACTGTTGGAAAAATGACTTGTGTCATACAAAGTAGATGTCCTAACCGACTTGCCAAAACTATAGTTTGGCAACAAGACATTTGTGGAGTGGTTGAAAAACGAGATTTAATGACTCCAACCTAAGTGTATGTAAACTTCCGACTTCAACTGTATGTATGGGGGGACAGAGGAAGGGTTAGTCATTCAAAAATCATGTTAACCTCTTATTTCTCACAGTGAGTCAAATCTTTCAGTTAGAATTGTTACACTTTGACAGAGTATTTTGAGTAGATTGTTGACAGAAAAATGCAACTAAATCCATTTTTATCCCGCTTTGTAACACAATAAACTGAATAAATCCAAGGGATATGAATACTTTTCCAAGACACTGTATATGGTCTGTTTTGTTATGACTGCAGACATGACTTGTTAAGCCTGTTTTGTTATGACTGCAGACATGACTTGTTAAGCCTGTTTTGTTATGACTGCAGACATGACTTGTTAAGCCTGTTTTGTTATGACTGCAGACATGACTTGTTAAGCCTGTTTTGTTATGACTGCAGACATGACTTGTTAAGCCTGTTTTGTTATGACTGCAGACATGACTTGTTAAGCCTGTTTTGTTATGACTGCAGGCATGACTTGTTAAGCCTGTTTTGTTATGACTGCAGACATGACTTGTTAAGCCTGTTTTGTTATGACTGCAGACATGACTTGTTAAGCCTGTTTTGTTATGACTGCAGGCATGACTTGTTAAGCCTGTTTTGTTATGACTGCAGACATGACTTGTTAAGCCTGTTTTGTTATGACTGCAGACATGACTTGTTAAGCCTGTTTTGTTATGACTGTAGACTTTACTTGTTAAGCCTGTTTTGTTATGACTGTAGACTTTACTTGTTAAGCCTGTTTTGTTATGACTGCAGACATTTGTTATGACTGCAGAAACCACTCATTATTTCTATGATTTGTTAAAACTACAGTGCAGACAAAACATCCAGGTAATCAGGGAAGAGATTCCTGGTTCCTCATATGATCTTACAGATTATTGGGCTATAAGAAGGTTAGATAACGCCATATAAAATCCACCATATAAAATCCACCACAAAACTGTTAAGGCTTACCAACAATTCCTCCTACATCAAATAGTGTTGACATGTCCCCAGCTTCCTTGGGGTCAAAATGGGCTGAGGAAATAAACATTGGGAATTTTAAGTGACACAGTACGCAATTGACAGCGCATCTCACAATGCAAAGCAAATCATTATCAGCTTATAAACATTGTTAGCATTTGAACCCTCAGGTGAAATGACAACTGTAAACAAATAGACGCTAAACTGAGTGCGTACCAACGTTAGCAATGTAGAGGGGAAGCCAGTAGAGGAAGGTGTAGCTAACGAGCTTAGCGAACAGAAGACAGAGGGAGAACTCCATCACGCCCTGTAAGATAACACACATATTACACAGTCATAGCAACTGTCATAACAAGAGTCAACTGCATTCATGTGGGTTTGGAGAGTAATTACAAACAATGAGTCACAACAGAGGTGAAACAGGAATTCAAGGCTTAGGTGCAATGACATAAAATTACAACCCATTATTATGTTGATTGCCTGTGTCTGTTTTGCCAGAGGAATACTTGTGTAACATTTGATGAAATTCAGCAACTGAAAAGGCTTGAAATGAAAGTAGATTGTGATCCCCACTCACAGGTATCCTGAGGGCCCCACAGAAGCTGATGGCCTTGGTGTGCTCCTCTGCCGGCTCAGAGGAGATAGAGTTGGACTGGCCAGGACTGCTGAAGATCTCCTCATTACTGGATGAGTTCTGTAAGAGAGGCTCCTTCTCATTGTCCTCCTGCCAATACACAGCAATTAGCATGGTTCTAACCAGGGCTGCAACTATTGACTGTTTTAAGGTTGAATAGATCTGTTTGACATTTATTTTATTACTCTATAATATCAAGTCTTACAAAGGAAAGTAATGTAATGACAAAGCGTTGGTCATCACAAAACAAAAATAAGGTCAAAAACTGGGCATAGCTGGTAGCCTAGAGGTTAGTGAAGCGGGCCAGGCATCATATCTCAGGTGCAACCTACACCTACTGCCCTTGTGGCCTTTAGCAAGGTAGCCCTTCTCTATACTACTAAGGGCACCAATTACTTAATGTGTTCTTTGGTTGTACTTACATGGTGTTGTGGAGGGCTGCAACCGATATCTTCTGGTTCTGTGACAGAAAAAAGGTTTTGCTCACAAATACATTTATGTCAAAATATTATTGGGACAAGCCAACTCTCCTTTTACATTTTGTCTTAATGTTAACAGTCTAAGTTTAAGATGAAATGCCTGTAGTGAAAACTCTGATAAATGTAGCATGATCCTTTTTCAAACTAGCTTAATAAAAATATCTCCTCCATAACTCCATAATAACTGTATAGTGGCAATGAACATGACTATGATCTATCAAGCTTCAATAGGTTGTAATGGATTACAGTCAGCACTATTGGCATGTTTTGAACAAGGTCTGGGCATATCGATAAAGCGTCTCAAAGTAGGAACTCTGAACTAGGATAAGGCCCCCTCTGTCCATTCATTATAATCTCAAAGGCAAAACTTCTAGATCAGCAATCCTACTCTGAGACGCTTTAAGAATACGGCCCAAGAGGTCAGACTCACTCTCCACCAGGAAGAAGAAACAGAGAACGCCAGTGGAGGCGATGATGGTGCCAGGCACGATGAAGGACATGCCCCAGGCCGAAGATACGAAGACGCCAGCGATGAGTGAGCCCAGTATGTTGCCTACCGAGGTGTGGGAGTTCCAGACACCCATGATGAATCCTCGCCTGGAGGGAGAGGGACAGACACATACAGATAGGATGGAAATGAGAGGTGGATTTACCTTGAGAAACATTGTACATCTTGACGGTGAACAGTGAGACAGCTTACTAAATACTGAGGACAGCTTTTGGCATTGGCATTGGAAGCCTGTTGCTTTTACTTTCACATCATGTGACTGACTGTGAGCAACAGTTAAAAACCCTGCACAAGATGGAAAAGAGGGTATTGATACTGCGTAGTCAGCATTGCTGAACCAGTCTACAGTAAGGATGTCTCACTCACTTCCCTTTTCCGAACCAGTTCCCAACGCAGGCCACCACTGCAGGCCAGCCTGTCGTCTGCACCAGTCCATTCATTGCCTACGAAAGTAAGAGGGAGATTGAGGTCTTTAAATTCTCTATAGTTTCAACATTAAATATGTCCCTACACCAGACCCAATGAGAGAAAAAGAGAGGGAGATAGAGATACTATTTGTATCCCAACAAGAAAGAGAGAAAGAAAGGGATACAAATAAAAATAGAGAAGGGGGGTGGGCTGGTTTATTACATTACATTCTCACAAACAGCCTTGAGAAAAGTACTGGCATTGAAACACTCTTTCAGCCTCCCTCACACCATCACGGTCATATGATACTGAAACAGAGAGGGGCTACCTGGACTTGTGCAATAAGAAATGCCTCGCCAGTTATAGCTCAATCTTGGGTGCAATGATCACGTTCCCGCACTGACTGACTGTGTGGAGGCTCATTGATTTAACGCTACGTTAGTCTACATGATACACTTGTAGAGTAATAAAATATATATTGCTGTCGGTTATATTAGCCACGACTTACCGTTCTTTGTGCAGCTTCAAATGTTGAACAAAGTTGGAAATTGTTGCACCTCAGTCTGTAATTTTATTCCCGCATGTTTTGCAAGTTGCAATCCGTTTTTTGTTGATACAGCATTGTCTTTATATCCGAAAATAATAATTTTGGCTTCTGAATTCACCCGCCGACGTTCCTCTGCACTGCCGCGCACAACTTTTTCTCAGCTGGCACAATTTGATTGGCTGCTGTCCGTTAAATTAAGAGTTGATGTGCTGCACACTTGATTTAATAGCATAATTTTTTATATATTTTGGGCTTGGGAAGGGTATCAAGTCAGGTCGAGTCATAAGGCTAAAATTCAAGTCAAGTCACGAGTCATTGGTGTCAAAGACGATTTTCAAGTCATCATATTTGTCAATCGAATCTGACTCGAGTCCAAGTCATGTGACTCGAATCAACACCTCTGGCTGTAAGTAGCAGTATAAGTATTGTTTCCCGTTAGTTTACTCCAGTCAGGGTAGGGATGGTAGTGTATGGCGGAAAAAAGTATATTTAATAAAAAAATTAAAAAGGTAACTATGCTGCAGAGTGTGAGCAAGTGACTGAATGGTTTTGGAGGAGATTTAACCCGTACCTGGAAGAAGGCGTAGTACCATATTGAGTGGATGTTCAAGTAGAAGCCCAGGCCTAACAGACATGTGAAGAGACCACTGAGAAGCATACCGATGGTCAAGTAGTAGCGCAGGGGCACGCGCTCTCCAAATATCCCACTGTCAAACCGCACAACATCATCTGGTCAACTGCTTGTAGTGAGTTAACACACATATACAAAACAGAATCAAATACATCATTCAGCCTACCTGAAAAACATGCCAATGGCATAAGCAACCAGGAAGGAGTTGTCCACGGCTCCAAACAGTGTCTTGTAGTTGTCCTGGTCTGGACAGAACAAGAGGACACTGAAAATATCCAAATGAAATCTGCTGTCCCATTCTACTGACATTTTGTGCGTTCTAAATATTTGTTTTATAAGCACTCAAAAAACTTTGGAAGAATTTCTATTTCTTCTTAAAATTAACAAAGAACTTGAGTCAAGCAGAGGACTCACCAAAGGGCACCCAGTCACACCAGGTTTCATTGTCAGTTCCATTGAGGTTTGGAGGTCGAATGAGGGTGGAACAATTTCTGTGCAGCTGACTCTGTACATGCACGGGGCAATAAGCAGAGATTACACCCATGGACACAAAACACTCAGCATTTAAGACAACCTGCATAAAGATGGTAAAGAACTAAACGTCTCGAAAGAAAAACAACTATGAAATAATTTTCTCACAAACTATACTGAACATAAACATAACAGGCAAAATTTTCAGTTCATATAAGGAAATCAGTAAATTGAAATATATTAATTAGACCCTAATCCATGGATTTCACATGACTTGGCAAAGCCATGGATGGGCATAGGCCTACCCACTTGGGAGACTGCCCCCCCCCCCAATGGGCGTAAGGCCCAGCCAATCAGAATTAGCTTTTCCCCACAAAAGGGCTTTATTAAAGACAGAAATACTCCTCAGTTTCATCAGCTGTCTGGGTGGCTGGTCTCACGATCCCACAGGTAAAGAGGCCGGATGCGGCAGTCCTGGACTGGCATGGTTAAACGTGGTCTGCGGTTGTGAGGCCGGTTGGAAGTACTGACAAATTCTCTAAAACGACGTTGGAGGCGGCTTATGGTAGAGAAATTAACATTAAATTCCCTAGCAGCTCTGGTGGACATTCCCACAGTCAGCATGCCAATTGCATGCTCCCTCAAAACTTGAGACATCTGTGGCATAGTGTTGTGTGGCAAAACCGCACATTTTAAAGTGGCCTTGTATTGACCCGAGCACAAGATGCACATGTGTAATGATCATGCTGTTTAATCAGCTTCTTGATATGCCACACCTGTCAGGTGGTTTGATTATCTTGGCAAAGGAGAAATGCTCACTAACAGGGATGTAAACAAATTTGTGTACAACAGAAATAAACTTTGTGTGTATGGAACATTTCTGGGATCTTTTATTTCAGGTCATGAAACATGATACCAACACTTTACATGTTGTTTTTATATTTTTGTTCAGTATATAGTGTTAACCATTGTAGTGCGGCTCGAGTGTTCTAGGGATTTTGTGGTCTAGAACACCTATAGATGTTACAATATAAAGCTGAACAGTGTGGCCATACATTTCAATAACGTTTAATACAGGCTTGTGGAGTCAGTGTATCACCTTAATGATGCTGATGGGTTTCCGGGAGAGATGGTAGCTGGTATAGAAGAGGAAGGTGAGGAAGAGGGTGAAACCTCGGTACCTGGACAGAGAGAGTAGAAGAAGAGCTCATTCTAATGTTATCCAAAGCAAATACCATGCCATGAACTTTGTCCTCTTTGTAAGTCAAAGCACACCCTCTACAGTTTTTAGGACAATCTCTTTCTTTCACATGGTCTAGACTAGAAGTCTCCAGGGATGTTAGCATCATATGTTCTGGAAGGAGGGAGAGGGGAGAGAGGCAGAGAGGCAGGCTTCAAACTACCATCCTGGAAAAGGTTCTGGGGAGAACACAAAACCATTGTTCACATGGACTTGTCTGTACAGTAGAAAGTACACATCAGCACTTTTTCTTGTGGGAACCTGACATGGAAACAAAACAGGGTATTCAGAATAGTTCTTCAGTGCTGGGACCAGTACAGGGACCTGGCTGCCTCATGACACTAGGTGCACACTGCACAGGAAGGCAGCTAGTTACAACCCACAGACACTGCATGCTCTGTACTGACTGTTTACTTTTCCTGGAGTGGAAAGGCAGGTTTTACCATGAGTTAGATTCCGTTAACACCTCACTTACAACCTGGTGTAACCTCCTCATCCCCAGGCTAATTGCACACAACACATAGAATTCATCTCAAATTACACCATGTTAGTGTCCTACTTTTGACCATGTGCTGTGGTCAAAAGTGGTACACTACATAGGGAATTGGATGCCATTTCAGACTCAGCCATTCGGGAGGAAGTGTAGTGCCTGAGACCTTTAACCCTTTACTGGATCAGTGACAGCAATAATGCAGAAGGTTTTGTTGATTGCAGAATAGTTACAGAAATCCAATAACCTTCACCTAGGATGATTGCATGTAACATTCTATGATTGCCAATGCTTCTTTTTGCAAATACATATTTGAATATGGGGTTTAACTATACCTAATGAAACACTCAAATGAAATCTAGACTGTTGACTAATTCCTAACATTCTAGAATGTCAGTATGTCAGTAATGCATAGATAAAATGACACCAAATCTCTCGCCAATCATTGACATCTAGCTGATTAAGGACAAAACCGCCGTTTCCCCTCCCCCATCATCAAAGTACATACTGTAAAATTCAATGCATTTAGTTTTGTTTACATAAAGGGTGTCACAATATAATTCAAAGACAGTGTAAACTTACCAGCTGTCTCTTGAGAAGGACGTGATCAGTCTAATGCCGGGAGCCAAAGAAGACCTCATCTTTAGGTGTAGTAGCCTAAACAACTTCGTAAAACTTGTTAAAAACCGCTTACAATTTTCTCTCAGACATGGCTTCAAAAGTTATATCGGGTGCCTTATATACATACACCCAATTGATGATATAGTATTTGTACAAAAACTAGGACTACAAAAAAAATCTATATAAAACTAGCTAAAAACAAACTTAAACTATTACGTTTCGTTACATGGGACAGCTTCTTTTCTCACAGGCTCTCGCTTGAAATTTCTTTCCACTTGTATTTGATTAAAAACACACCGATTTTTATTTTCTTTAAAAAAATATATTCATTTAAAATATAAAGAACAAAAACACTCAGCACTGATCAAAAAAGTTTCCGTCGCTTTGCTATTCCTGCTTCATGATGATGTGGGTGAATCTCCACAAACAATGAATTCCCATCGATTTCCATACTTGCTCGAGTCCGCTGAAAGCGTTATAAAAGCCGGTTCCTATAAATACTCTATGCACTTCTCTGCCGTGTCACACGGAAATGTGTAAATATGGTAACAGATTGTGTCCATAATAGTTTGAAGGTAATCCTCCCCTAATGTTTTCCAAACTCAGGCAAAACTCCTCAACAAAATCTATATTCCGAAGTGTGTGGACACGTGTTTCCCGTGTCTGACGTCACTGAATTAAAGGAGCGATGATTGAATGGGCAGAGTTTGTAAAGTCAGTCCATTCTATTGTACGTGAATGTAATTTCCACTCAACCGTGGCACCGGGCTATAAAAACAATCTCGTTCATTAACTCTTCAAGTAGCAGAGAAGTACGGTTTGTCTTCCGTGATGTGTTATAACCTACTTACAGCAGAAAATGAAAATATGCAGAAATGGCTGTATTTTTAAATGCAATCTCTAAAATTACAAATTTAAACGTTTCTTGGGTCATGTTGGGAGAGATTTTCGGCACAACACCGGTAAGGTGGAAAAATCAGCCGTTATGCCCTTGAGCAATGCAGTTAACCCCCCAAACAACACCTGTTCCCGGCCGCCGATGACATGCTTGGTGTTTTTAAATATCACTGATGAAGGATTTTGAGGCTGATTCCCTGACCTGTCAATGTTTTTAATTTGCTATTTTATACGCTTGTGAATTCAATTGTTTTTACTAGATTACTTGTAGTTTTTCATGTTGTCTGTCTGTATTTTTTTTGTAATGACTTGGTGCTGCCCATCTTGGCCAGGGCGCTCTTGAAAAATATATTTTAATCTCAATGAGCCCTTCCTGGTTAAATAAAGGTTAAATAAATAAAACAATAATGTCAATTAAGGCATCTCTGATTTCAGAGGGGTTGGATTAAATTCATAAAACATTTTTCGGTTGAACGCCTTCAGTTGTACAACTAACTAGATCCCCCTTCCCCAGAAGTGTGCTGAAAAGAACCGTGTGAAAATAAAATGTTATTCATTACAGTTTGTGAAAAGGGTACTGATGCACAAACACCTTGAGGGTGGTCATGATGAGTGAGTCTCATGATTAGAGTTTATAAACTGTGTTACAGTTAGAGTGGAAAAACACAGCAGAATTTAAAATAAAATGTTGAGAAAACATTTAACTATTAGCCATGTTAACCATCAAATTAGAACTACACACATTAGCAATTTGTGAAAAAGCAGAAGAATCTGTGCACTCTCTAATATCAATAGTTTATGGTAATGTGATCTCTTTTACCAGGCTTAGTTGGGGCATTGATGTTAGACTCGCTTTTATCTTCTGGTAAGAATATCTGTCGTCTCTGCCCCTGAACAAGGCAGTTAACCCACTGTTCCTAGGCCGTCATTGAAAATAAGACTTTGTTCTTAACTGACTTGCCCAGTCAAATAAAGGAAAACATTTTTTTAAAGAATGCTTTGGGAGTTTTTGGGAAGTATTCGGACCCCTGGACTTTTTCCTCATTTTGTTATATTACAGCCTCATTCTAAAATTGATTACATATATATTTTTCCCCTCACCAATCTCAAAACAATACCCCATTATGACCAAGAAAAAAGTGTTTTTGAAATTCTGGCAAATGTATTAAACAGAAATATTTACATAAGTATTCAGACCCTTTCCTATGAGACTCGAAATTGAGCTCAGGTGCATCCTGTATCCATTGATCGTCCCTGAGATGTTTCTACAACTTGGAGTCCAACTGTGGTAAATTCAATTGATTGGACATGATTTGGAAAGGCACACACCTGTCTATATAAGGTCCCACAGTTGACAGTGCATGTCAGAGAGGTGACCAAGAACCCGATGGTCACTCTGACAGAGCTCCTCTGTGGAGATGGGAGAACCTTCCAGAAGGGCAACCATCTCTGCAGCACTCCACCAATCATATCTTTATGGTAGAGTTGCCAGAATGAAGTCACTCACTGTAAAAGGCACAACAGCCTGCTTGGAGTTTGCTAAAAGGCACCTAAAGGACTCTAAGACTATGAGAAACAAGGTTGAAGTAAAGATGAATAGAGCAAAGTACAGAGAGATCCTTGCTGAAAACCTGCTCCAGAGCCCTCGGGACCTCAGACTGTGGCAAAGGTTCACCTGCAAACAGGACAATGACCCTAAGCACACAGCCAAGACAATGCAGGAATGGATTCTGGAAAAGTCTCAGAATGTCCTTGAGTGGCCCAGACAGAACCCGGATTTGAACACGATCGAACATCTCTGGAGAGACCTGAAAATAGCTGCGCTACGAAGCTCCCCATCCAACCTGACTGGGCCTGCTAGGATCTGCAGAGAAGAATAGGAGAAACTCCCCAAATACAGGTGTGTCAAGCTTGACGCGTCATAATCAAGAAGACTCAAGGCTGTAATCACTGCCAAACAAAGTGCTGAGTAAAGGGTCTGAATACTTATGTAAATTTAATATTTCCATTTAAAAAATTGCAAAACAAATCTACCTGTTTTTGCTTTGTAACGTGACAAATGTAAGGCCTTAATGTAACAACATTTAGTAAAAGTCAAGGGGTCTGAATACTTCAAATGCACTGTATCCTACAAGTTTAGCTTCTCATTTTTTCATGACCCCTTGGCTCCAGGTCCCACTGGCTCCAAGTCATCTACAAGTCCATGCTAGGTAAAGCTCCGCCTTATCTCAGTTCACTGGTCACGATGGCAACACCCATCCGTAGCACGCGCTCCAGCAGGTGTATCTCACTGATCATCCCTAAAGCCAACACCTCATTTGGCCGCCTTTCGTTCCAGTTCTCTGCTGCCTGTGACTGGAACGAATTGCAAAAATCACTGAAGTTGGAGACTTTTATCTCCCCCACCAACTTCAAACATCTGCTATCTGAGCAGCTAACCGATCGCTGCAGCTGTACATAGTCTATCGTTAAATAGCCCACCCATTTTACCTACCTCATCCCCATACTGTTTTTATTTATTTACTTTTCTGCTCTTTTGCACACCAATATCTCTACCTGTACATGACCATCTGATCATTTATCACTCCAGTGTTAATCTGCAAAATTGTAATTATTCGCCTACCTCCTCATGCCTTTTGCACACAATGTATATAGACTCCCCTTTTTTTCCTACTGTGTTATTGACTTGTTAATTGTTTACTCCATGTGTAACTACTCTGTGTTGTCTGTTCACACTGCTATGCTTTATCTTGGCCAGGTCGCAGTTGAAAATGAAAACTTGTTCTCAACTAGCCTACCTGGTTAAATAAAGGTGAAAAAAAAAAGAAACATGAGCATTTATCATATTGGAAGGCCTTTTACATTCATTCAGTTTTGGTGAACACTAAAAAATTCATTAAATCTTACCGTAATAGGAAACAGTAACAAATCACCCAAACAATGCAATGAGTAAGACATTAATAATACATTGATTTAAAAAAAAAAATTTAATCATCGGTCTGTTGCCTAGGACAAGTCACTCTTTCCCAATTTTATAGGAAATGAAACCAGCTGACATTTTCATCCCCCACTTTTCCATAGGAATGGAATAATATATACTGTCATCGGAAGGATTAGGACACTACCAGTGATTATGCCCACTGCTGCATCCAAAATACATTATAGGACTAACAAACACCACTGACGCATCATCCCGAGGTTCAAAAGATAAAATGTCAGGTTTTAAATCAGACATGTTTCAGCAATTAAGCACAGCGTAAAACCAAGTGTACATCTTTGACATAACTAAAGACAGATAATTAAAATAAAACCATACCAAATAAAGGACATCACGTTTCAAGGAAATACAACTCATAAGTATTCGAGAGTGAGAGACGGCAAGGTTTGATTCAAAATCAATAGCATGACAAAACGACATGTCCTTTCATGGTACCGTTTAAAGGTCATTATTGATTTTAAAAAACAAAGAGGGCTGAAATTCAAATGTCCTCTTTTTTTTTGTTCCTTTGCGAGGTGGCTAACTTCCTATGAGCTGTGGTTTCCTTCCTGGGTGAAAGGGCGTGCATGGAGGCAATCTGGCGAGCCGAGACTCGATGGTGATTGGAGTGGCTCCTGTCCTTCAGATCACAGCTCAACAGCGCAGACCGCAGAGCCTGGACATAGGCTGGATGAAAGACAAACACAATCATTAACACATCCACCCCATTCATAGCACATCATTCTGAACCTCTGGCTCATGTTCATCAGGAACCAAACGTAGGAGAACTGACTGAAAATACGACTTGCCCAATAAGAAAAACTAATTATAATTTTCGGTTTGGTATTTGGTATCTTATTATGATCGCCATTAGCTGTTGCAAAAGCAGCAGTTAGTCTTCCTTGGGTCCACACAAAACATGAAACATAATACAGAACATCATTAGACAAGAACAGCTCAAGAACAAAACTACATACATTTTTAAAAAGGTACACGTAGTCTACATATCAATGCATACACACAAACTATCTTGGTCAAATAGGGGTGAGGCGTTGTGCCACGAGATGTTGCTTTTTCTGGTTTTTTTAACCAGGTTTGATGTTTATTTGAGATGGAAGGAAGTTCCATGCAATAAGGGCTCTATATAATACTATGCATTTTCTTGAGTTTGTTATGGATTTGGGGACTATGAAAAGACCCCTGGTGGCATGTCTGGTGGGATAAGTGTGTGTGTCAGAGCTGTGTGTAAGTTGATTATGCAAACTACTTAGGATTTTCAACACATGAATGTTTCTTATAAAAAGAAGAAGTGATGCAGTCAGTCTCTCCTCAACTCTTAGCCAAGATAGACTGGCAGGCATAGTATTAATATCAGCTCTCTGATTATAATTAAAGAGCAAAATGTGCCGCTCTGTTCTGAGCCAGCTGCAGCTTAACTAGGTCTTTCCTTGCAGCACTGGACCACACGACTGGACAATAATCAAGATTAGACAACACTAGAGCCTGCAGAACTTGCTTTTTGGAGTGTGGGGTCAAAAAAGCAGAGCATCTCTTTATTATGCCTAGACCTCTCCCCATCTTTGCAACCAGTGAATCTACATGTTTTGACCATGACAATTTACAATCTTTTTACAAAGTGTTGTACATTTTCTATTATATTGCGTGCCCTAATGAACATGACCCAAGTAGACTAGAATAGGGAAAATAGGAAATAATAAAAATAAGGGACAAATCAAAATAGGGAAGAAACCAAAATGTGGAAAATATGGAAGGAATATGATTGTTTGAATGAACAGGAGGTAACTATATTGGGTAACTGATAAACATCAGTAGGTTCATGTTGAGGGACCTTGACATAGTTGCGTTAATTACTCCTCGAGGCATGTTGCTACCAGAAACTAAAAATTGAACATTCCTAACATTGATGAAAATATTATATGGGAAATAATAGATCCTCTATATAGTAAACATACATCAAGGGTGCAAGTCACTTATCTTGGCTTGCAGCAGGTCAAATAATTACCATACTGTTCTTTTGGAGGTAGCCTATTGGCTTGTGGTTGAGACATTTGGTACCGTTTGTACCTTTAGGGTTGTTGTAGAAGACACAGTTATTTGCGCAGGTGTCAGGATGGGAGTCCCAGAAACTGTCCCCGCAGCAACAGAGGGGGGGGAGCTCTGTATTCTCCAGAACTATCCTCTCCTTCATCTGAGCTCTCAGAGCCTCGATGTACCTACCACAAGACACAAAACAATGTGTATTGTTCAATTTTCTGTCAAAGTACCCAACGTGTCACACAATAACACAGGCTGGGACACAGGGCCTTATTCTCTAGTTGACCAGCACAAACATATTTAGGGACAGTTTCCTGGACCAAGATTATTCCAGGACAAAAAAGTACTTTCAAAGGAGATTAATCATTCAGCATGCTTTCTAGTCTAGGAGTGGGGTCAGGGGTAGGATAGAATGTAGATGTGTTATCTAAAGTATAAAACAATTGGTTGCCATGATTATCACGAGCAAACATCAGAATTTCATTTTTTACACTGGTATTTTCTAGAAAGAATAAGGTCTTTCATATTTCCCAATGTGACTTTTGGAGGAGTAGTGCACATGATGTGTTGCTCAAGGACAAAACAATTATATATATTGGCAGAAGATTGACCCTTCATTCTATGTCAGATACTGTACAAATATCAAAAACCTTCTGGGCTGAATCTAGTCCATTTAATTTCAGATTGTATTGATTAATAAAGTTACCTTGTGGCTTCTTTATCTTTCTTTGCTCTCTCTTTCTTCTCTAACACCTCTGCCCTCTCCCTTTCCTCAAGCCTCAGTCGCTCCAGAATTAGAAATTCCCTCTCAGCCATTTCCAGTCTATCCTCCTCGAGCTGCCGCAGTCTCTTCAGCCTCCTCTCCTCTTCCAACCTAGTCTGTTCCTTTTCTGCTTTTATCCTAAAAGGAAATTCAGACAAAACTACATTAAAATGTGTTCTTATTTTGCAATGGAATGTAATGCCACTGTCTGCATTGTTAACAACACATTTTATCCATGATATTGAAGAGACCATGTTGAAGGAGTATGAATGTTTATAAAGTGCCAGTCAAAAGTTTGGACACACCTACTCATTCAAGAGTTTATTTATTTGTACTGTTTTTTTACATTGTAGAATAATAGTGAAGACATCACAACTATGAAATAACACATATGGAATCATGTAGTAAACAAATCAAAATATATCTTATATTTGAGATTCTTCAAAGTAGCCACCCTTTGTCTTGAGAGCTTTGCACACTCTTGGCATTCTCTCAACCAGCTTCATGGAGGTAGTCACCTGGAATGCATTTCAATTAACAGGTGTGCGTTGCTGAAAGTTAATATACGTTTGAGCCAATCAATTGTGTTGTGACAAGGTAGGGTTGGTATACAAAAGACCAAGTCCATATTATGGCAAGAACAGCTCAAATAAGCAAAGAGAAACGACAGTCCATCATTACTTTAAGACATGAAGGTCAGTCAATGTGGACAATTTCAAGAATTTTTTAAGTTTCTTCCAAGTGCATTTGCAAAAACCATCAAGTGCTATGATGAAACTGGCTCTCATGAGGACCGCCACAGGAAAGGAAGACCCAGAGTTACCTCTGCTGCAAAGGACAAGTTCATTAGAGTTACAAGCCTTAGAAAATGCAGCTCAAATAAATGCTTCAGAGTTCACGTAACAGACATCTCAAAATCAACTGTTCAGAGGAGACTGCGTGATTCTGGCCTTCATGGTTGAATTGCTGCAAATAAACCACTACTAAAGGACACCAATAAGAAGAGACTTGCTTGGGCCAAGAAACACGAGCAATGGACATTAGACCGGTGGAAATCTGTCCTTTGGTCTGATGAGTCAAAATCTGAGATTTTGGTTTCAACCGCCATGTCTTTGTGAGACACAGAGCAGGTGAATGGATGATCTCTCCGCATGTGTGGTTTCCACTGTGAAGCATGGAGGAGGAGGTGTGATGGTGTGGGTGTACTTTGCTGGTGACACTGTCAGTGATTTATTTAGAATTCAAGTCACACTTAACCACAGCATTTTGCAGCAATACGCCATCCCATCTGGTTTGCACTTAGTGGGACTATCGTTTGTTTTTCAACAGGACAATGACCCAACACACCTCCAGGCTGTGTAAAGGCTATTTGACCAAGAAGGAGAGTGATGCAGCATATGACCTGGCCTCCACAATCACCTGACCACAACCCAATTGTTATGGTTTGGGATGATTTGGGCTGCAGAGTGAAGGAAACGCAGCCAAAAAGTGCTCAGCATATGTGCTCATCATATGTCAGAACTCCATGAAGACTGTTGGAAAAGCATTCCAGGAGAATCTGGTTGAGAGAACGCCAAGCGTGTGCAAAGATGTTATCAAGGCAAAGGGTGGCAACTTTGAAGAACATAAAATATATTTAAAAACTAGGGAAATGTATCATTTCAGTTTAATATCTCAATGGACTGCATTGAAATGAGATGTACCCCAACCCTGATATGAATGCAAATGTGACAGCACAGTTTACTAATAGTGACATCTTTTGAAAACCAGTATATCCAGAGGAACTACATTTGTTTATTGTGGTTGTGCCGAGTCACCTTCCGATTCTCCTCAGGTGCTTCCTATGTCTCTGATGCTCCTTGACTTGTTCTCTCTCAATGTCCATGAATAGGCGTCGGTACATCAGAAACTGAGACTGACCCTACAAACAAACATTGTTAGAGTTAAGGTAAAGTTATTTCATGGTGTCAAGGGGTATATTTTTTATAAAATGTGCATATGGAGAAAAATAATGTTCCAGCACATTAATGCAATTGAAGCAGAGACCAAAGTTTAAAGCAAATTCACTACATGACCAAAAGTATGCTTGTCGAACATCTCATTCTAAAATCATATGGAGCTGGTCCGCCCTTTGCTGTAACAACAGCCTCCACACTTCTGGGAAGGCTTTCCACTAGATGTTGGAATATTGCTGCGGGGACCTGCTTCCATTCAGCCACAAGAGCATTAGTGAGGTCGGGCACTGATGATGGGTGAATAGGTCTGCGTTCCAAATCATCCCAAAGGTCAGGGGTCTCTGCAGGCCAGTCAAATTCTTCTACACCGATCTCAACAAACCATTTCTGTATGGACCACGATTTGTGCACGGGGGCATTGTCATTCTGAAACAGGGAAGGGCCTTCTCCAAACTGTTGCCCCAAAGTTGGAAGGACAGAATTGTCTAGAATGTCATTGTGTGCTCGTCTAGAATTTCATTGTGTAGCGTTAAGATTCCCCTTCTCTGGAACAAAAAGGGCCTAGCCGAACTATGAAAACAACCCCAGACCAATATTCCTCCCCCACCAAACTTTACAGTTGGCACTATGCATTCGGGCAGGTAGCGTTCTCATGGCATCCACCAAACCCAGATTCGTCCGTCGGACTGCCAGATGGTGAAGCGTGATTTGATTCATCACTCTAAAGAACGCGTTTCCACTGCTCCAGTGTCCAATGGCGGAGAGCTTTACACCACTCCAGCTGACGCTTGGCATTGTGATCTTAGGCTTGAGTGCGGCTGCTCAGCCATGGAAACCCATTTCATGAAGCTCCCAACTAACAGTTCTTGTGCTGACATTGCTTCCAGGGTTAGTTTGGAACTCGGTAGTGGGTGTTTCAACCGAGGACAGACCATGCTTACGTGCTACATGCTTCAGCACTCGGTGGTTCTGTAAGCTTGTGTGGCCTATCATTTTGTGGCTGAGCCGTTGTTGCTCCAAGACATTTCCACCTCACAATAACACCACTTACAGTTTACCGGGCAGCTTTAGCAGGGCTGACTTGTTGGAAAGGTGGCATCCAAACAACAGCCAATGTTTGTCTGTGAAGATTGCATGGCTGTGTGCTCGATTTTATACACCTGTCTGCAACGGGGTGTAGCTGAAATAGCCAAATCCATTCATTTGAAGCAGTGTCCACATACTGTTGGCCATGTAGTTTATTTCACTAAATGCTAACTAGCTGAAAGTGTGTCTTGAAAATATGTGGTACTTTTTGGGCTGAAAATACACTGGGCTACCGTGCTGCATGAATCATTATGTGTCATACAGTGTTAGTTGATCTCTAAAGGGGGGATTTGGTGGAGGGCTGTGTGTAAATATGGTCAGTGATAAGGGTTATTTAATATCCATCTAAGAAGGGCCAGGGCCTATATTCATAAACACTAAAACCCTATAATGTAGTTCTAATCCAGTCTATGTAGGCCTTAATCACCTGTCTCTTCAGTTCCTCCTGGTCTTCTTGGGGCCACAGCACTTGAGTAGCTCTATGGTCAGTACTCAAATCATTACTATGACCTGCAGGATAAGGCTCACTAAAGAGCTTCTGACAGACCTGCAACAAAGAAGGTATGAAAGATGTATTATTAGCTGTCACAATAGATGTGTTTTGGCCTTAAAGCAGTCTTTTTCATAAAAGTCAGGTGACTCCTGGACAAAAGCACCCATCCTGGACAAAAGCATAATAATTTACAGAACTTAGTAAGAGTTGAGCACCTCTTGTTGTGCATTATGTAAGATTAAACCTTTAGGGTAGTTTAGTTGGAGTTAGAAAGGTAACTATATAGATTGATAAACAATTTGCTATAGCCTGACTAAAGGAATGTTAGGACAAGCATGTGAGTCACAGGACTATTGACTGTGTGGGGATTGGGAATGGGAGCGTTTGGAAATTGAAGAAGTGTCAAAAAGAGAACACTTGTGGTGACAGACCGGATTGTTGTCAAAGGTGACAGTCTTGCTCCTGTGACCCTCGTGAGGGTCAAAGTTCTGAAGAGGGGAGTCATGTTGCCCAATCAAAGGAATATCTTCCTCCTCCTTTTCATGATCCTCTTCTTCTCTTGTCACCCGATATACAGGTTTCTGTTTTGAGTTAGAAAGCACAATAATTCCTTTTACTAAAATGTTGACACAAATTTGACAGAAAATACAGTATTCCTGCAATTGAGAGTTCCAAATGATAAAATATTTTTATTTAAAGTTAAGTAAGGTAAGTTAACTGAGAACTCATTCTCATTTGCAGCAAATACTTGGGGAATAGTTACAGGGGAGCGGGGGGATGAATGAGCCAATTCTAAGCTGGGGATGATTAGGTAGCCATGATGGTACAGTATGGAGCCAGATTGGGAATTTAGCCAGGACACCGGGGTTAACACCCTTACAATAAGTGCCATGGGATCTTCAGTGACCACAGAGGGCAAAGTCCCCAATCACTGCCCTGGGGCATTGGGATATATATATATAAATTATTATTTTTTTAGACCAGAGGAAAGAGTGCCTCATACTGGCCCTCCAACACCATTTCCAGCAGCATCTGGTCTCCCATCCAGGGACAGACCAGGACAAACCCTGCTTAGCTTCAGAGGCAAGCCAGCAGTGGGATGCAGGGTAGTATGCTGCTGGGCAAATCATAGGAGGTAAAATAAATTAATTATAATTCTACGGTTATCTGACATTTTTGTTAAAATTGACTTTGGCCTGTTAGAAAGGGTCAGTATAAACAAACTCACATCTCTGGTAGGATACACCTTCCATATTCCCCCAGGGAGCTCTGACATCACTTCTCCGTCACGGACCGTCTGACAGGCTGCCAGTCTGTGTCTGACCTGCCTCGTGACTTTGCTGAGCTGAAATTCCAGAACCAACCCATATGATTATCTACTTTATCTATAGTGCTAATGATAGAAGTAATGGCAATGTCACTGACTTAATATGAGCAAAATGGCTTTAACATCCGTGTAAATAATCCTTTGGCATTATTGAGGATAAAAAGGTAGGTAGCCTAGGTCTATATGGCGGCGTTTACACAGGCACCCCAATTCTGATCATTTGCCCAATTATAGGCAAAGGATCTAATTGGTCAAAAGACCAATTAGTGTCAAAAAGATCAGAATTGGCATACCTGTGTAAATGCAGCCTTTGTTGCAGAGATCAATGACGGACATAGGTTGTGTTTACACAGGCTTCCCAATTCTAATCTTTTGCCCAAAAGATCTGATCTGATTGGTCAAAAGGCCGGTGTAAACGCATAGACACACGTTAGATATAGATGCGAATCAATAACAATATCCACGCAGTGCTTGTGTGGCTTCATTCAATGTTTTTATAACAGATTTTTAAAAATAAATAAAAATAATACTACTTGCTTTTCCTTTACTGTAACAAGCACAGATTTTGCAAAGCTACTGGTATTTTGAAGTTTTTTTCCCTTGCAATGATCGAGATATGTGGTCGTTTTTCTTACTTCCATTTAATGCATGGAATAGAAGATGCTCTGGAGAAGAGCATCTTCTAAATGACTAAAATGTCAAAGTAGATCGTCACAGATAAATTTTGCCACCTGATGCATTTGCTGATCTGTCCTGTTTTCTCTGTTGCTGCTATCATAGCCCTGTGCTCGAACCCAGCAGGAGTTGGGGCTGCAGATGGCTAGCTCTCTCTCTGGGGAGTAGGGGCACAGATTCTTCCTGGGGGTCAATCTCTGTGCTGCATCGCTGGACTGCTGGAGCACTCTCCCCTCCTGCTCTGCCTGTAAAGACAAACAACGCAGGCTTTAAACTGGCTAATATGCTGTCATTAAATGAGTTTGAGGACTCTGCATGGTATACCCAGGTTGTGTCACTAGCCTGTGACATTCTTGATAGAGGTGGTGCTCATTTACCCATAGTCCATGTCATTTACATGTGCAGTTGCTAGCTACAATACTTGGAAACCAAGATAACTGTATTCTTGCGATTTGTAATGCTTTGTTGTTTTATAATGATGTTGGCCTACTAACTGTCTGTCTTCCATCATGAACAGCAAATTGTAATACAATGTTCATTATCCACATTATATTGCCTAGTCACCATCTCGCATGACTTCTGAAGCTGCCACCTCTTGCGGATTTGAGCCTGTTGTGCCACGCGGCGGCGCACTTCTTCCTGAAACCGGCGAAGACTCTCCTCTTTCTCCCGTTGAATCTCCATCTGTAGCTCCTCAGTTAGCAGGGCACGAACCTGGCTCATGCGAAATAATAAGTCAACGGGTAAATATGCTAACTGCTACCTGTTCAAGTAGAATAACTGATGTACGGCTACACTTACATTTGGATGCTCATCCTGGCAGTCTTGTCCACTCTCCACCCAGGCGCCCACAGGTACAACTGCCTGATTCCTCTCGGCCAATACATTATTTCGATGACAATGTTTGCTTTGAGCATGTACTGTTATCCCACTAATTGAAACTTTGGTTGTGCCCTTTACTTTAGGATTGATAATAGGGGGCATGTTTCTAGCCAGATTGCTAACTATCCAGGCAACGTTTGCTAAGTTCTGAGTTAACGTTAGCTAGCTACTTCTAAAACCAACCTAATACGTTTCACGGTGTGCAACAGCGTTGACATGAATATGAATTGTCCGGAGGGTTATAAATGATTTGTTAGTATCTGTGAACATGACCTTTCTTAAATACTGAAGTGTGTTTGGCTTCTCAACTGCCACAGGAGACGCTTCTTGTTGTTGGAGACGTAATAATAGTGCGACCATTTTTGCTCCGCCCACTTAATTTATTTGGGTTTCTTCTGGATTCGAGAATCTGAGATCTGAATGGTCGTACCAGGTGTCCATCAAAATTTAGTTTGAATCAAACATGCGCAGTCTAGCCTGCTCAAAACTTCCTCTCTGCTCAGAAGCACCCTAGGCATAAAAGTGAGTTGATTAAAATTATATTTATGCTGTTAGAATCTGTGGAACAGATGTATTCAACGTCTCCCTGTCTATTCCCTGTCCTCCACGATTAAAAGAGGGGCAATTATTTGATACATGGTAATAAAGCAGCAAAAAGTGGTGGACAGCATACTACCATTACTACTAAAGGCCAGGCTTTTGTTTAGGTTATAAACCATTGACTAAGCTTGCACACACACACTATACACACATCGCTGTCCTGATGCTCGTCTGCACTGCTGGGTCCATGGCCCGAGTCCACCTTCTCACCTGCTGTCGCAGCTGCCTATGTGTGTGAAGACACTTTTCCCAACTGCCTATGTGTGTGAAGACACTTTTCCCAACAGCCTATGTGTGTGAAGACACTTTTCCCAACTGCCTATGTGTGTGAAGACACTTTTCCCAACTGCCTATGTGTGTGAAGACACTTTTCCAGAGAGAGCGGGAATGTAAGCAGTGCATGTGCCAGCACCCAAGGCCCAGCTTTTGGTGTACCTGTCTAGACCATAGACGGTCTTCTCTGCGCTACAGTCCCCCTCTTCAGCTGTGTTACTCTCTCTGCACTGGTCAGCTACTAATACATTACATAAACCTCATGTCAAACTCTTCTTAGGTAGCTGAATCAAGCTGGATTGGTTTGAAATATATTTGCAGATACAGTAAATTGCTAATTTCCCTCTATGGAAATAGGCCGTTTGATTTAGGCCCACTGAAAAGTCCAAGTATACAATGACATAGTTTTCTCGTGAGAAAACATAGTAACAACACGAAATTGTTATCCAGGCATGTAATAATCGTTCCCTGTTCTTTGGACACATTTTCTAATGTCTTTACTCTCCAACGTATACATTTTTTGTCCATTAAAATAACATCAAATTGATCATAAATACATTGTTAATGTTGTAAATTACTATTGTAGCTGGAAACTGAACATTTTTTTATGGAATATCTACAAAGGCGTACAGAGGCCCATTATCAGCAACCATCACTCCTGTGTTCCAATGGCACGTTGTGTTAGCTAATCCAAGTTTATCATTTAAAGGCTAGTTGATCATTAGAAATCCTTTTGCAATTATGTTAGCACAGCTGAAAACTGTTGTTCTGATTAAAGAAGCAGTACAACTGGCCTTCTATAGACAAGCTGAGTATCGTGCATCAGAATTTGTGGGTTCGATTACAGGCTCAAAATGTCCAGAAACAAAGAACTTTCTTCTGAAACTCATCAGTCTATTCTTGTTCTGAGAAATGAAGGCTATTCCATGCGAGAAATTGCCAAGAAACTGAAGATATCGTACAACGCTTTGTACTACTCCCTTCACAGAACAGTGCAAACGGGCTCTAACCAGATTAGAAAGAGGACTGGGAGGCCCCAGTGCACAACTGAGCAAGAGGACAAGTACATTAGTGTCTAGTTTGAGAAATAGTCCTCAACTGGCAGCTTCATTAAATAGTACCCGGAAAACACCAGTCTCAACGTCAACAGTGAAGAGGCGACTCCGGGATGCTGGCCTTCTAGGCAGAATTGCAAAGAAAAATCCATATCTCAGACTGACCAATAAAAATAAAATAATAAGATGGGCAAAAGAGCACAGACATGGATTAGCTAACACAACGTGCCACTGGAACACAGGGGTGATGGTTGCTGATAATGGGCCCCTGTACACCTATGTAGATATTCCATAAAAAAGCAGCAGTTCCCAGCTACAATAGTCATTTACAACATGAACAATGTCTACACTGTATTTGTGATCAATTTGATGTTATTTTAATGGACAAAACAATTAGCTTTTCTTTCAAAAAACAAGGACATTTCTAAGTGACCCCAAACTTTTGAACGGTAGTGTATATATTGGGATAGGTAGAATAATCACTTTCTTTCTTCTCCATGCCTCAACTACACAGCTGTAATGGTCACTGAACAGGCATACTATTGTCCTATGACTGTGAATCAGCAAACAAATTATCTGTGTGTGTGTGAGAACAGAATGAGGAGCATTTGACAAAAAGGAACAAATGACATAAAGCTTGTACTGTACATCGTTGAAAGTATGTCCCCTCTGTTTTATTGCAGGGCACAAACATTCTCTGTGGAGAGAGATGAAGAGATTGCATTTATGTCGACAACGATGGGTGCAGCCTACCACTGTCTGAAGAAGTCCCACATAAGCTAATGTTAAGGAAGTCACAGTGCTTGCTTAGCGAGTACTGTTTACTCCTGATTCGGCTCATACCAAGTCTGGAACCCAGGACCTCTACCTTGCTAACACCCCTGATCACCTTCCAGAAGCATCTTACCCTGTTGCGCCACCTAAAGGCTAGCTATTCGGCAGCACAAGTAGAGACATTTCAGGCTGAGGAGTGAGTATCACACATCGCCTTCTGCTACATTCACTCCCCAAACCCACTCCACAGCGACCCCATCATTGAGCTGAGATCAACTGATGATCCGGAACACGGCACCATTGTAAAATACGTCACACTGCTTGGTTATCGGGTACAGCTTCCTCCTGATTCACTCATACCGAGGCTCGAACCCAGGACCTCTGCCTCGCTATCACACGTAACTGCCCTCTCGAAGGGTCTTATATTGTCGCACCACTGAAAAAGTAGCTATTCAGCAGCGCAAGTGGAGGCACTTCAGGCTGAGTTTCACAGATTGCCATCTGCTAGACCAATTTATTTTTCCAATTAATTTCTGCATAGATAAATTGCAAAAATGCATGCTCACCTGAAGATGCAAATTGACAATATTGACGATAAAGTGTTTGAAACATTCAAACATTCACTAAAGTTTCACTTTGAGTGAAACAAATGTATAAATGACAACCAATATTTCCTCCTCATCATGCCTTTAATTAATAAACATCTCTACTGATATGTACAATGTATCCTTTGATTTTCATAATAATTCTATGAATCTATACAAAGGAAAAACATTGAATGATTATTCAGCTATGATACCCAATAACAAAGAAAACGAGTTAAATTACAAACATCCACACAATACAAAATGTACCAACATATGAATAAATGGGTATCTTTAAAGAGAGGTTTTATACATTTGAGCAGGTCTTATGAATAGGACATAATATAATTGAAGAAAAAATAATCGGCTCACTAACGTGTCGTAACATAAAACCTAAACATGACTCATACAGTTGTGGAGGATGACAGTGTATTTACAAACATATTGAGATGATTAAGTGCTGTGTTGGGTTCTGAGACAAACATTACTGCACTATAACTTCATATAACATCTATTTACATATATACATACAGTCACCATG
Organism: Oncorhynchus keta; assembly: GCF_023373465.1. Lineage (NCBI taxonomy): Eukaryota > Metazoa > Chordata > Actinopteri > Salmoniformes > Salmonidae > Oncorhynchus > Oncorhynchus keta. Next base: position 21,132,863 of record NC_068431.1, read on the forward strand.
TAAACACACAGATACATGTCTCTCTACAGCACCAAGGCATGGAGGGGGGAGGAACATGTTGACCAGGGGTAGACAACAGGAGACACACTGTGCCAGCTTTTTTTCTGGCCCAGCTTCACCACACCAGTGATGCCATATGGCATTCAAAATAACTTTTTACAAAGAAAAAATAACTCACTGTTTCAGGCCATTTTGTTCCGTTTTGTGCCTAATGAATACAATCCTTTTTCAACTAGTCAAGGTTTTCAATTTAGACCAGATGTCTTATTGCTGGGCTGAAACATAAGTCTGCACACACTTCATCCCTCCAGGACTTGTAGATAGACAATCAAGGCTGAGTGGTACCGTTGCTCTCCAGTGTGGGGGTGGACTCTTCTAACTGACTGGCAGGCGGTATGCTCACTGGGGCGCCAAACATGTGCCCGGAGCATCGAGTGCGGGGTGGGGAGGGGGTGGAGGACTTGCTCTGCACCTTGTTGTGATGTGAAGGGGGGGAGCTGATCGGGGTGCGGGGGTACCTGCGAGAGGAGTGGGCGGGGGGTTCAGGGGAGCGTGAGGAGGGAGTCAGGGAGCTGCTGTAGCCGGGGGGGCTGCTGGGTGGTTCAGAGGAGGGGCCAAGGCCCATGTTGCCGGGTGAGTCATGGTGGCCCTGAGGGAAATCCTACAACGAGGGAAACCAAGTCAATACTCAGACACACACACAATGCTCTGAACAGGTCCAAAACAATACATACTGGCTGTATTTTTTTCTACATTGAGATATTGTAGTCATCTTAACACCTGAATGAGGGTTGAGAAATAAAAACCTACAAGACAGTATCTCTGGGATTTTTATTGATTTATTAAATTAAATGTATTTTTTAGCTATGTTTTGAGTCAGATACTGATGACAGCTTTTTTGTTATTTAAAGAGGTACCTCTTTGAGGATGTAGAGTGCCACTGGATTCTTGCGTTCATGTTCAGTCATCATTTTTGGTACAACGTCAACTGTAGAGGATGAAAAATACATTGGATGAAGACTTTTAGTGTAGCACAACAATTTATAATTCTTATAAATAACTAGGAAATATAAATACAATTAATTATTAGGTTCCTTACCTGCATGATTGATTGGGGAATAATCAGGGTGTTCTATTAAATGCCTTGGCAGTCCTGCCAAACCTCTGGGCTTCATTTGCTGTTTCTGCCGCTCTCTGCACAATAAACACACAATATACTGTACGTGAGAATCAACTGTGTGCTTCAATTATACAGTATAAAACTGTTTAAAACAACCTTGTTCATGTCAAATTTAGCATTTTGTCTATTTAACACTACAGTATATCAGTACAATTTTGAACAGAGCCTCGGGGGCCCTGGTCAAAAGTGTACACTAAATATGGAAAAGGGTGCCTATAAAGGGTGCTATAAAATAGTAATTATTATTTTAATACAAATTTCACTAATAATTGTATAATTCAATAATTATTATCAAGTTAACTGGATTGCATTAATGAACTTGCCTATCAATATGCTTCTGCCATGTTACTAATCATCTTGCTGTATTCCCAACCAATAGGACCATGAACAGACCGAAGCATCCAGAAACATGTAGAGAGTGAGACAAAAGTGGCTCTTACTTCTTGGACGGCCCCCAGCAGGCGCACACCGTAACCAAGGTGATAAGGAGGAAAATACCCCCGGTGGAGAGAATGATGTAGAGGGAACTCCTCCCTGTTAGGGGAGGGTCAGGAGGGTAGGAGGGTCATAGGTGTTTGTCCCAAATGGCACCCTTTTCCATATTTAGTGTACACTTCTGACCAGGGCCCCCGAGGCTCTGTTCAAAAGTAGTGCACTATATAGGGAATAGGGTGCTAGTTGGGACGCAGCCACATAGGAAAACAAACAGCACAGTAGAACTACTTAACAATATGTTGAAGCAGAATTACAGAATGTACTTCCTCCCCTGTCCTCCCACGCACACACTCATGTCTCTGTGATGTAGTCATGTACTGGATGTATAGCCAGTGATCAACTTCCCTCCCACTCATTATCTTTTTGCTGCTGGTACATTAGGCTACAGTTAGTATTGCCTTTTTTCACCCCTTCTCTGACATACAAGGACTTGCTTTTCAGTGAAGTATTTGTTGCACGCCCTGGGCTTGAACCAGTGACAAGTAGGACTTTAGGGGAAAAGCGCTCTGAGATGACATTATGAAAATAATTTCAATTGATTTAGTGTGATTAGTGTGTACTTTCTAAAGTTGCCTATATAATGGGTTAAATAGCCAGAGATTATTACAGGAGTTATCCAGCCTCATCCCTCAATTTTATAGCAAAGCATGTGGTAACGTTGCCGTTTGACCTAAAATCGGATTAAAGATTGTAACTGAATTGCCAATGGTTCAAGCCTATACTGCCACTGTATAGCCTACTGTAGACAGTGAGTTTGATGGGCAGGCTCTTCATGCTCCCAATAGGGTTCTCGACCGCGCATCCGTAGATGTCATCATCCACCATCAGCACCCGCACAATGGTCAAGAGCTTCTGGTCAGGTGACAGCTGCAGACGGGTCTCATTGGTCAACAGTTTCCCTCCTTTCTGCCAGCTGTACTTGGCATTGGTTCCGTTGTCATGGGAGCAGTTGAGGGTGAAGTGCTCGCTGAGCTCCAGTATTGAGGACGCCTCCATGTGGACGTACGGTCTGGATATGGGCTCTATGGAGAATAAGTATAGTAGTCAGACACGTCAAGATATGTCTCTTCCTTCTGGGCCAAAGGTTATACTGATATGATGGGTTAAAAAAATTAGCTCAGGTGTACATTAGCAACTTCTCAGGTGACCCTCATTGCAACAATGCCTTTACAAGAACAACATGGTTTGGACCATTGTCCCCTGCACTTTCCTTGACAATTCAGCCGAATTGTGTGAGAAATATGTATAAACAAAAAGGGAAAAAATCCTTTGGTTTTATCACGGACAATCCCAGCAGTTCCTACAAGCAAGTCATGTCATAAAGGACAAGTAAACTTATACTAAAATATGCATCAACCATCTCAATTGCCCTGAATCCCCCCTCCTCCCTCTCTGCAGATGACTTCGTCAACCATTTTGAAAAGAAGGTCGACGACATCCGATCCTCGTTTGCTAAGTCAAACGACACCGCTGGTTCTGCTCACACTGCCCTACCCTATGCTCTGACCTCTTTCTCCCCTCTCTCTCCAGATGAAATCTCGCGTCTTGTGACGGCCGGCCGCCCAACAACCTGCCCGCTTGACCCTATCCCCTCCTCTCTTCTCCAGACCATTTCCGAAGACCTTCTCCCTTACCTCACCTCGCTTATCAACTCATCCCTGACCGCTGGCTACGTCCCTTCCGTCTTCAAGAGAGCGAGAGTTGCACCCCTTCTGAAAAAACCTACACTCGATCCCTCTGATGTCAACAACTACAGACCAGTATCCCTTCTTTCTTTTCTCTCCAAAACTCTTGAACGTGCCGTCCTTGGCCAGCTCTCCCGCTATCTCTCTCAGAATGACCTTCTTGATCCAAATCAGTCAGGTTTCAAGACTAGTCATTCAACTGAGACTGCTCTTCTCTGTATCACGGAGGCGCTCCGCACTGCTAAAGCTAACTCTCTCTCCTCTGCTCTCATCCTTCTAGACCTATCGGCTGCCTTCGATACTGTGAACCATCAGATCCTCCTCTCCACCCTCTCCGAGTTGGGCATCTCCGGCGCGGCCCACGCTTGGATTGCGTCCTACCTGACAGGTCGCTCCTACCAGGTGGCGTGGCGAGAATCTGTCTCCTCACCACGCGCTCTCACCACTGGTGTCCCCAGGGCTCTGTTCTAGGCCCTCTCCTATTCTCGCTATACACCAAGTCACTTGGCTCTGTCATAACCTCACATGGTCTCTCCTATCATTGCTATGCAGACGACACACAATTAATCTTCTCCTTTCCCCCTTCTGATGACCAGGTGGCGAATCGCATCTCTGCATGTCTGGCAGACATATCAGTGTGGATGACGGATCACCACCTCAAGCTGAACCTCGGCAAGACGGAGCTGCTCTTCCTCCCGGGGAAGGACTGCCCGTTCCATGATCTCGCCATCACGGTTGACAACTCCATTGTGTCCTCCTCCCAGAGCGCTAAGAACCTTGGCGTGATCCTGGACAACAAACACCCTGTCGTTCTCAACTAACATCAAGGCGGTGGCCCGTTCCTGTAGGTTCATGCTCTACAACATCCGCAGAGTACGACCCTGCCTCACACAGAAAGCGGCGCAGGTCCTCATCCAGGCACTTGTCATCTCCCGTCTGGATTACTGCAACTCGCTGTTGGCTGGGCTCCCTGCCTGTGCCATTAAACCCCTACAACTCATCCAGAACGCCGCAGCCCGTCTGGTGTTCAACCTTCCCAAGTTCTCTCACGTCACCCCGCTCCTCCGCTCTCTCCACTGGCTTCCAGTTGAAGCTCGCATCCGCTACAAGACCATGGTGCTTGCCTACGGAGCTGTGAGGGGAACGGCACCTCAGTACCTCCAGGCTCTGATCAGGCCCTACACCCAAACAAGGGCACTGCGTTCATCCACCTCTGGCCTGCTCGCCTCCCTACCACTGAGGAAGTACAGTTCCCGCTCAGCCCAGTCAAAACTGTTCGCTGCTCTGGCCCCCAATGGTGGAACAAACTCTCTCACGACGCCAGGACAGCGGAGTCAATCACCACCTTCCGGAGACACCTGAAACCCCACCTCTTTAAGGAATACCTAGGATAGGATAAAGTAATCCTTCTCACCCCCCTTAAAAGATTTAGATGCACTATTGTAAAGTGGCTGTTCCACTGGATGTCATAAGGTGAATGCACCAATTTGTAAGTCGCTCTGGATAAGAGCGTCTGCTAAATGACTTAAATGTAATGTAAATGTAATGAATCGAGTGTCTTCCCTGAGATTGGAAGGTTGGGGGGTCAAGTCATACCAAAGACTCTAAAAATTGTACCCAAGACCCTGTGATAGACTAGCATCCTGTCCAAGGGGTTTACTTGTACGTCAAGCTGCCTCTGCTACAGAATCAGGAGATAGGCTCTTGCTTACACTATGGACCACATACCATCCACAGTCAGGTCGATACTCCCCTCTCCGGTGAAAGTATCATCCGTGATGGAGATCTCCACTTCATAGGTGCCCTCATCAGAGAGTTTGAGGTTGTGGAGTAGGAGGGTGCCATTCTCAAACACCAGGATGCGGTCCCGGTACTCGGGCCTCAGGTTCCCAATGATCTCGGTGCCAATGGACTGGACCACGGTGACGGGCTTGTCGTCCCTCTTCAGCTGCCACTTGATGACTGGCGCGTCGGGGCTGGAGCTGCTGTAACGAACAGAGAGGAGTGCCTCCCCGCCCAACGTGCCCCGGATCAGAGAGCCAGGGCTGGTGATGTTGACTCCCTTGACACGTCCTGGACCCAGAGAAGATGGAACGGAGTCTATTTATTCAGGTTATACTGTATATTTAGCAGATTTCTATTCTATACACATCTCAGTTCATATGAATGGAACACGTGTTCCACCACTTACACGTATGTGTGACATGGATAAACTGATACATGCATTACACTGCAATAGGGTACAGGTGTACCCTACCTGCAATGCCATTTCAGCTTGCTACAAGTGTATTTTAAATAGGCCTAGTGTAACAGTGTTGCTTCCATCTCTTTTCTCGCCCCAACCTGGGCTCGAACCAGGGATCCTCTGTCACCTCACCGATTGAAATGCTAGCCATTTCACACCGGTTACACTAGCAAGCCATCCAACAAACAAGCTTTACCCAGATCGTGTACCCAAGGACACTTGGCACACTTCCCTCAGAGGTTGGTGGCGCCTTAATTGGGGGAGACCGGCTCGTGGTAATGGCTGGAGTGGAATTACTGGAATGGTATCACATACATCAAACACATGGTTTCCAAGTGTTTGATGTAATTTCATTCGGTCTATTCCAGACAGTATTATGGGCCGTCCTCCCCTCAGCATCTTCCTGTGGACCTTTCCTATTCCATTACACTGTGAAGGTTAGTATTCAGAAAAATATTGGGCTGTCCACAATCTCCACACCACCAATACCACCATCACAGTCGTGTCTAAACCGTCCTTGATTAAGTGACATGCTTCTATTCAAGCATTTGTGGCTAGAAGGCGTGACATTTTTAACAGGTCATTGTCTGGGTTATGCTAAGAATTATCTTAGCCCCTTAGCTAGTTCAACAACTTCACTACACGGCATATCTCAAACCGTCTAACTTATGTCCAACAGATTTTGCAGAAATTCTTTCAGAGTTGATTGACCAGAGGATTCTTTTTGATGGTAATAGCCTACATACAGTATGTGATCAGAGTGGGCTTATAAAGTGAGAGCCAAAGGACTGTATAACTAGCTCTGCTGGCTGTTGTTGTGGGCGGCAGGCTGCTGATGACTCGACTGTGGGCACCGGGCCCCCTCCTCCACCGGGGCAGAGTGCGCTGCATGGAGCCTGTGTGGCAGCACTGCATCACCGTGGTAACGGCTCACAGTCCTCTTGGACGGCTGTGATGAGCTGACAAAAGGGGGGATTGTTTGGGCCAATTTCCTTCCTGGCAGCCCATGAAAGAGGCCTCAGAGCAACACAAGCTCCCCGATTGGCTGAGCCCAAAGACAGAGGGCCCCAGTGATTCTGCTGATGACAACACAACCGCAATGACATGACATAACCGCACCTCTAAAAGTACCAAGTATCATGTTTCTATGTTTGACTCTGCACACCTTTTTTCTATATCTCATATACAATTAGAATTATATATGTACAAAATGATCAATTCCTCGTATAGCTTTCCATTTATGCATCTAGGTCACACCTCAATAGCCTGAGCTCAGGTCCTTCTCCAACCTTTGGCAAACCTGCTGAACCAACCGGAAGACATCTGAGTAGCATAGTTTCCACATGGGCTCTACAGAGATCAAATACCATTGATATGAACTAAACAGCTTTTTGTACAGACCGAACGCCTAAACTCTCTAAAGTCTAAACAATATTTGCCGGTTTCCCAAACCCAGATTAAGCAGTCCTGGACTAAAAACCGTTCTCAATAGAGAATGTCCATTGAAAGTACATTTTACTCCAGGTTTGAATCTGGGTCCCATTGTGACTGCTTTCTGCCAAATAATATATCTTCATCAATCTATTTTTAAATCCACAGATTATGTATAGTTTTATGAGTGTCATCGGAGTGTAAGTGTCATCAGAGAGCAATAGTAATAAAAATACATACTGTGTGGCATTGTGAAGTCTATTTCAATGTTTTGAATAGTGTTTTTCAGAATATAAGCTAGTACACAACAAGGAAATGTTTATTTACTTGTTTGACATTGAAATTGTGTTTTATGTAATTGTTTTTGTAATTTATATGGTACCTATGCATATATGCTAAACAAATTAATTCAATAAATATTCTGAGACATTTAAATTCATAATAGGGGTCTAATAAGGGGCTGTTGAATGATTGACCGTCATGTTTTTTTATTGAATAGATGAATTTACATGAACGTATGTGTCCAACTTATCAGCCAAACAAATACGTCAGTCAGAAAACATGCTTAAACCAACCTACACTTGCCCACTCCACTCTAAATACTTCCCACCCACATTGTCTTAGCCTTGCAAGTGAACACTATACATTCCTTTAATAAGTCAGTACAGATGTGTTTTCTAAAAACAGGGGAAAGTTTCCCTTACCTGACTGAGGTGAGACAAGAAGACACCAGAGCAGCAAAAGTTGAGGAGCGGCTATGGCTTTGGAGAGATCCTCCCTCTCTGCCTTCATCTTGGGTCTAACGCTCTGTTACTCTCCAGGACAATTAGCATGATTTGTCCACTCTGGGCACCTCCCCCGAGAGAGCACACAGACATTCCTCCAAGGCAGGGCTCCACTAGGACTGGGTGCACTGCACAACAAAGCAACACAACAGCAGTGTGTGTGTGTGTTTAGTAGAACAATTGTACAGAAAATAAAGCACACATCTTGTTTATTTTCTGCACAATTCTGGATTTGTAGTTAGACTACTTTTAAATTGTGCATAGTAAGCTTCTAAGCATGAGTGAAATTCCAAGTGCAGCAATAAATACACAAATGTCCCTTTAGAACATCACTTAAGCTTATTCAAATACACTCCTGGAATGGAAATGGCCATATTGCGCTGACAATGCCATGGCAAGACCTAGGCTGTTTAGGTTTTACCCTGGCCACTGAACGCTTATACTTTGAATCAGTCTGAAGCCACTTGTTGTTACTCTGTTCTCAGTATTAGGGTCATAGAGAGGAGGGCCATTCTCTAATGGTCCTGCTGAGTAAGGTCTGCATCTTAAATGGCATCCTTTCCCCTATAGTGTTATTTGGGCGTTGGTAAAAAAGTAGTGCACTATAAAGGGAATAGGGTTAGGGCTGTGGCGGTCATGAAATTTTGTCAGCCTGTGATTGTCAAGAAAATAACTGCCGGTCTCACTGTAATTGACCGTTAATTAGCACAAACACATGTAGTATCTCCTGGCTTCCACGCATAGCCTACAAGCCACTGATGCAGACCTGATGCAGACATTTTAAAACGTCTATTAAATGAATTTAATATAGCCTACACCATCACAATAAATTCATTATTTATTTTAGACAGGTCTAAAGAAACAGGATATGAAGAAATGTAGTCTATTTCAGAACAACATAATAGCATACTATGAGTTGTCCTTATCAAATCAAATGTATTTACAAAGCTCTTCTTACATCAACTGATGTCACAAAGTGCAGTACAGAATCCAAGCCTAAAACCCCAAAAGAACCTAGGAAGAAACCTGGAGAGGAATCAGGCTATGAGTGGTGGCCAGTCCTCTTCTGGCTGTGCCAGATGGAGATTATAACAGAACATGGCCAAGATGTTCAAATGTTCATAGATGACCAGCAGTGTCAAATAATAATTATCACAGTGGTTGTCGAGGGTACAACAGTATCTCTACCACTCCTGCTGTCTCTAGAGAGTTGAAAATAGCAGATCTGGAACAGGTAGCACGTCTGGTGAAAAGGTCAGGGTTCCATAGGCAGAACAGTTGAAACTGGAGCAGCAGCACGGCCAGGTGGACTGGGGACAGCAAGGAGTCATCAGGCCAAGTAGTCCTGAGGCATGGTCCTAGGGCTCAGGTCCTCCGAGAGAGAGAAAGAAAGAAATAGAGAAAGAGAGAATTAGAGAGAGCATACTTAAATTCACACAGGACACCGGATAAGACAAGAGAAATACTCCAGATATAACAGACTGAACCTAGCCCCCCGACATATAAACTAATGCAGCATAAATATTGGAGGCTGAGACAGGAGGGGTCAGGAGACACTGTGGCCCCATCTGACGATACCCCCGGATAGGGCCAAACAGGCAGTATATAACTACACCCACTTTGCCAAAGCACAGCCCCCACACCACTAGAGGGATATCTTCAACCACCAACTTACCATCCTGAGACAAGACTGAGTATAAACCAACCTACACTTGCCCACAAAGATCTCCGCCAAAACACAACCCAAAGGGGGGCGCCAACCCGGACAGGAAGATCACGTCAGTGACTCAACCCACTCAAGTGACGCACGCCTCCTAGGGACGGCATGGAAGAGCACCAGTAAGCCAGTGACTCAGCCCCTGTAATAGGGTTAGAGGCAGAGAATCCCAGTGGAGAGATGGGAACCGGCCAGGCAGAGACAGCAAGGGCGGTTCGTTGTTCCAGTACCTTTCCGTTCACCTTCACACTCTTGGGCCAGACTACACTCAATCATAGGACCTACTGAAGAGTTGAGTCTTCAATAAAGACTTAAAGGTTGAGACCGAGTCTGTGTCTCTCACATGGGTAGGCAGACCATTCCATAAAAATTGAGCTCTATAGGAGAAAGCCCTGCCTCCAGCTGTTTGCTTAGAAATTCTAGGGACAATTAGGAGGCCTGCGTCTTGTGACCGTAGCGTACGTGTTGGTATGTACGGCAGGACCAAATCAGAAAGATAGGTTGGAGCAAGCCCATGTAATGCTTATGTTAGGACCTGACATGGATATGCCATATGGCTGTGGGCTTCACTAGTTCATTTAGCAGACAATAATTGCTTAGAATTCCGTGGCATTATTTTACAATAATTTTATAGTATGAAGTATATTTTCTCAAAATGATTTCAAAGGAAGTGCGCACATGCGGCTATTGTGTGTTGATCGGTTAACAAAGAAACTGGTCCTAAATGCTTAATTTAGAGTTATTAATGCAATTTAATTGTGATAGAAATGTCGGGATAAATGTTTAGATTTTTAATACATTCTATGTGTCACGTCTGCTCCCGTTCCTTCCTCCCCCTGGCGCTTGAGGGTGCCAAGTTGCCCTGCATCACGCACTCCTGCCATCCATCAAGCACACCTGCCGTCCCTCGTCACATGCATCAGCGTTATTGGACTCACCTGGACTCACTTATCACCTGTTTTTTTCCTCCCCTATATTTTTCAGTTCCCCAGCTCTGTTCCCCGCGGCTGCATTGTATTGTTTTTTTATTAGTTTGCTGACGCTATTCCATGTCCGTTATTTATTCAATGATTTACTCCCCGTACCTGCTTCGTCTCTCCAGCGTGAACTCATGTGACACTAAGACTGCATGATTGGACTCTTATGATGATCTGAAAAAAGTTGCAAGCTGCACACACTTCATCAGTCTCTCATTCTGAGTCATGCCTGGCCATGCAGTCGTGGGTGAACAGGGAGTACAGGAGGGGACTGAGCACGCACCCCTGGGGAGCTCCAGTGTTGAGGATCAGTGTGGCAGATGTGTTGCTACCTACCCTCACTACCTGGAGGTGGCCTGTCAGGAAGTCCAGGATCCAGTTGCAGAGGGAGGTGTTTAGTCCCAGGATCCTTAGCTTAATGATGAGCTTTGAGGGTACTATGGTGTTGAACGCTGAGCTGTAGTCAAGTGTTCCTTTTGTTCAGGTGGAAAAGGGCAGTGTGGAGTGCAATAGAGATTGTGTCATCTGTGGATCTGTTTGGGCGGTATGCACAGGGACTATGGTTTCTGCTTGAAACATGTTGGTATTAAAAACTCAATCAGGGACATGTTGAAAATGTCAGTGAAGACACCTGCCAGTTGGTCAGCACATGCCCGGAACATGCGTCCTGGTAATCCGTCTGGCCCTGCAGCCTTGTGCATATGTTGACTTGTTTAAGGGTCTTACTCATGTCAGCTACGGAGAGTGTGATCACACAGTCGACCCGGAACAGCTGATGCTCTCATGCATGCCTCAGTGTTGCTTGCCTCGAAGTGAGCATAGAAGTGATTTAGCTCATCTGGTAGGCTCGTGTCACTGGACAGCTCGCGGCTGTGCTTCCCTTTGTAGTCTGTAATAGTTTTTAAGCCCTGCCACATAAGATGAGCATCGGAGCCGGTGTAGTATGATTCAATCTTAGCCCTGTATTGAAGCTTTGCCTGTTTGATGGTTTGTCGCAGGGCATAGCAGGATTTCTTGTAAGCTTCCAGGTTAGAGTCCCGCACCTTGAAAGCGGCAGCTCTACCCTTTAGCTCAGTGCGAATGTTGCCTGTAATCCATGGCTTCTGGTTGGGGTATGTATGTACAGTCACTGTGGGGAGGACGTCCTCAATGCACTTATTGATAAAGCCAGTGACTGATGTGGTGTACTCCTCAATGCCATTGGAAGAATCCCGGAACATGTTCCAGTCTGTGATAGCAAAACAGTTCTGTAGTTTAGCATCTGCTTCATCTGACCACATTAATATAGACCAAGTCACTGGTGCTTCCTGCTTTAATTGTTGCTTGTAAGCAGGAATCAGGAGGATAGAGTTATGGTTGGATTTACCAAATGGAGGGTGAGCTTTGTACGGGTCTGTGTGTGGAGTACAGGTGATCTAGACAATTTTTGTCCCCTGGTTGCACAGGAACCAGGGGTGAATACAAAAACAGGAGTACCGTCTAAACATGGAAACAGGAAACAATACTACCTAATAAAACAGAGCGCTAGATAAAGGGGAAGTAATCAGGGAGTGATGAAGTTCAGATATGCCTCATGATTATTGCCAGGTGTGCGTAATAATGGGTTGCTGGGACAGGTGGTTAGTAGACCGGCAACATCAAGCGCCAGAGTGGGGGAGCAGGAGTAGACTTGACATGTTCACAATTTGACAAGCACTTGATAATATTCTCACCAGGCCTCAAATTTCCCTGCGGCATCCTTGTGTAGCCGTAATGCCCCTTAAAAAACATGCCTTTCACGGCCAAAGTGGCTGTTGTGCCCTTGGGCTAAATATAATAAACAAATTATAATCCCCTTCCCCCGGCTGCCTTGCTCCGAAGCACCTCTCACTCACATGGCTCTCTGAGATGTAGCCAATGCCCATCACGTGATGGGCTCATTCTCACAGGCATTTCAGAAGTAGGCTACAAGTGAATGAAGGTAGACGCATCCGGGGTGCCACTGCTTGCATCCTTGTTATCGAATTCCCAGGCACATATTGATGATAGAACTGTCCACATTTAGCTGACTGAAATTTCGTCAGCCAAAAAGACGTGTAAGCCCAACTAACAGCAAAAGCACTAGCCTACAGTATGACAATCTACTTTACAAAAGTCGACCTATTATATTGGTCAACTTGTCCTATATGTGGATGTTCTAATATTCAATTAATTAGTGGGAAAACACTTCTCAAAAGTGATGGAAAATGCGATTATGCATGTACTGATTTACAGTGGAAGTCGGAAGTTTACATACACTTAGGTTGGAGTCATTAAATCTCATTTTTCAACCACCCCACAAATTTCTTGTTAATTAACAAACTATAGTTTTGGCAAGTCGGTTAGGACATCTACTTTGTGCATGACACAAGTCATTTTTCCAACAATTGTTTACAGAGAGATTACAGAGAGATTATTTCAATTATAATTCACTGTATCACAATTCCAGTGGGTGAAAGGTTTACATACTGTGCCTTTAAACAGCTTGGAAAATTCCAGAAAGTGATGTCATAGCTTTAGAAGCTTCTGTTAGGCTAATTTACATAATTTGAGTCAATTGGAGGTGTACCTGTGGATGTATTTCAAGGCCTACCTTCAAACTCAGTTCCTCTTTGCTTGACTTCATGAGAAAATCAAAAGAATAAGCCAAGACCTCAGAAAAACAATTGTAGACCTCCACAAGTCTGGTTCATCCTTGGGAGCAATTTCCAAACACCTGAAGGTACCACGTTCATCTGTACAAACAATGGTATGCAAGTATAAACACCATGGGACCAAGCAGCCATCATAATGCTCAGGAAGGAGACACGTTCTGTCTCCTTGAGATGAACGTACTTTGGTGCGAAAAGTGCAAATCAATCCCGGAACAACAGCAAAGGACCATGTGAAGATGCTGGAGGAAACAGGTACAAAAGTATCTATATCCACAGTAAAATGAGTCCTATATCGCCATAAGCTGATAGGCCGCTCAGCAAGGAAGAAGCCAATGCTCCAAAACCGCCATGAAAAATCCAGACTACAATTTGCAACTGCACATGGGGACAAAGAGCTTACTTTTTGGAGAAATGTCCTCTGATGAAACAAAAATAGAACTGTTTGGCCATAATGACCATCATTATGTTTGGAGGAAAAAGGAGAGGCTTGCAAGCTGAAGAACACCATCTCAACCGTCAAGCGCGGGAGGGGCAGCATCATGTTGTGGGGGTGCTTTGCTGCAGGAGGGACTGGTACACTTCACAAAATAGATGGCATCATGAGGGAGGAAAATTATGTGGATATGTTGAAGCAAAATATCAAGACATCAGTCAGGAAGTTAAAGCTTGGTCGCAAATGGGTCTTCCAAATGGAAAATGACCCCAAGCATACTTCCAAGTTTTGGCAAAATGGCTTAAGGACAAGGTATTGGAGTGGCCATCACAAAGCCCTGACCTCAATCCCATAGAAAATGTGTGGGCAGAACTGAAAAAGCTTGTGCGTGCAAGGAGGCCTACAAACCCGACTCAGGTTGGGCTGTAATTTGGGACGCAACAGTGTGTATGGGCAAAATACACTTCATGGTAAAGAGGGATTTTCGCTCATACCATTGTTTTTCCTATACAACAACCATAGATTTTTCATCAAAAACGGCATCTGTAGGATGATAAATATTATCTCTGGTATTTGGGCATCAACATGGTTTATGGGTGGTAGCGAGAGGTATACTATCAAAATCGGAAAGCCTGACAAAACTGAACAGGAGGCACTATCCTTTGTTGTTTTGGATGTTCTCATTTACATTTTGGAACTCAACTTGCCCATCATCTGTGTAAAGAAGAGCACTTCTGTTAGCTCCCACATCCATTCTCACTAAAAACAGACAACAGCATTCTTGATGAATGGAAGGGGGATTGATGGCATTCATGGTAAATTGGCATTTATTTGCTGAATAAAATAGATTTTTTCGGTTTGGTTACCTTAAAGGGACATTTCACTCATAAATGGAATTTTGCTCCATCTTTTCACACCTCAAAATTAAAGTAATGTCAAGATGAAACCACGTCCCATGACATTAGAGGTCTGAAAACATCTGACAAACTTTTAATGTCACTTTAAGTACTCATTGCATTAAGAACTCTAAATGATTATGGTAGTACAGATTAAGATCAGAGGTGGCAGAGGAAGTATAGAAGTGTTAATATTGCAGTTTCTCTCTCCTTAGGAGCTGCAAGGGCCTCAACTGTGCTCACTGATCAATCACTGATGCAGAAACTGATTGTAAGGCGCAGGGTGTCTCATTTGGTGTTCCACGAACACCTATTACGTCACCTTTCATCATCCTTCGGACCCTATAAAACTGCTAACTAAATGTAATTAAAAGAGCAGACCCCCTCCCCATTATCAAATAAAATCATTCAGCAAAGTTACCTCATTGATATCAACATATTCTTATATTGAGATATACTGTATCCAATAGTTATTTTTGTTAGCAGTTTACCTTCAGTAGATTAATTGAAATTTCACAAATAGATGAGTGTAATATGACCTCTGGGTTACTCTATTTGGTTGTCTCCATCTATCCCCTCTGGCACCAAACTGGTCTCAGGGCATTTCGTATTATTCTGTACATAAATCTGAAACACACACCTTTTAGTATGATATGTATTAATTTGTGGATGGATGTCCATCATCCATTTCGTATGATATGTTACGAATTTGCAAATGTGCAATATGTTACAAATCTGCTAAACTTATTTTATATAAAAAAATGTTTTATTTATTTTTATTTAACCAGGTTGGCAGGTTGAGAACAAGTTCTCATTTACAATAGTGACCTGCCCAAGATAAAGCAAAGCAGTTCGACACATACAATGACACAGAGTTACACATGGAGTAAAACAAACATACAGTTATGATATGTTACGAATTCCAATTTGTTGTGGCACTAACGTTAGCTAGCTGGCTAACGTTAGATAGGGGTTAGGGTTAAAATGAGTAGTTAGGTGAAGGGCTTGCTAAAATGGTTAAGGTTAGGGGAAGGGTATGCTAACACGCTAAGAAGTTGCAAAGTAGCTAAAAGGTAGCAAGTAGCTGAAAAGTTTCGAATTAGTTCAAATGCGAAAGTTGTGCATGCTAAGATTCAAACATACAATGTTTGGATTGCTAGACGTTCCCGTTATACGACGTCCCATCCACACCGACCAAGGATAGTTTGTGTTACACGCTCACCCATCCACCTCAGCCAACCACCCTACTTTTGTTTTTGCCTAAAGTAAGCTTCTGTCTTATGTAATCATACCAAACGTAAAATATCATACGAATTTGAGTGTCCTGGATTTACATTTACTATGTTACATCTGGTCTATGAGACCAGGATCCTGTCACTTGTCACAGTTGTTGTGCTCTGATGACACCCTCTGCTGTTCACTTTACACCACAGAAAGTTCCAGTGGCCACATGACTAAATCAAATCAAATAAAATGTTATTGGTCATGTACACATATTTTGCAGACGTTATCGATGGTGCAGCAAAATGCTTATGTTTATATCTCCAACAATGCAGTAACACCTAGCTACAAGAATAGTAGCCAAAAAGGACAAAACCAACTGTTTTTATAAAAAATATCCCACAATGTGTCTCCTTACAAATGAATCCAGCTCATCAAATGTGCACACCGTAGCAAAACATTTTACAACGAAAAATTGAAATTTGTGTTTCTTATTGGACAAGTTCAGGTTTTTAAAGTGTGTGTGTGTGTGTGTGTGTGTGTGTGTGTGTGTGTGTGTGTGTGTGTGTGTGTGTGTGTGTGTGTGTGTGTGTGTGTGTGTGTGTGTCTGTGTGTCTGTCTGTCTGTCTGTCTGTCTGTCTGTCTGTCACCAGATCTCAAACCAATTGAACACTTATGGAAGATCTAGAATTCCAGACACTCTTAAAATCTATGCCAAGGCACATTGAAACTGTTCTGGCGGCTCGTGGTTGCCCAATATCCTATTAAGACACTATTTCTGAGTTTTAACAATGTAGCTAGCCATTGACAGGCTCTTCCCAGTTGTAATAGTGGGTGAGAGAGGGCTGAGAGTGGACACCAATATAAATTGTCCCTGAGATGCCATCTGGCCGAGCTCAGAACCCACTTTATCCACTGTGACAAGTGAAAATAAGCACAATATTTGTTTCTTAATTTTTTCATTAGGTTTAATACACACATCCATTAGGACCTTTTTGTACTGTTCAACTCTATGGCGAGGGTGCAGTTGTGTTGCTCTACTCATTCCCCCTATGTTCTTCTCATTGCTCATCTCAACCTTCATGAATCCTTCATATGCCTGACCACATCTCGGCTAATGTGCTACAATGCATCTCTTTAAAACTGTGTTAATCTGCTAAACATAAGTCATACTCGTTCGCTCTCCACAGCTCCAAGTGGCATGTTTCAAACCGACAAGACCAGAGGGGGAGGAGGGCAACAACATTGGCGGTGGTGGGTTGCTATTGGAAACCCTCTGAAAAATACAGCTTTCATAACTCCCACCTCAGTGATTTGAGCCTGCATTAGCATCCCAGAGCTGATTCCCACTCCATGGCAGGGAGACTGCGTGGGCGGCCGCTGGGCTCCGAGTGGCCCGAGTGCAAGTCTACACAGGAGGGTTCAACTTCAAGAAGTGCAACTTGAAAAAATCTGATGTGCGGCTCCACAGCATACGGCTAGGGCTGTTGTGTCTCTGCTATTTCTGTATCTGAGGATGTGTGTTCAAATTCAAATGGCAAAACTGGCTACATAAACTATAGTTAGTAATGAGGATGTTTTAATTCATATGTTGTGCTGCTTAGTCTGCGGCTATACTACAGTGTCTGTTTCATGGTGGGGGTTCCGGTTCAGAAAACTGCACACTTGAGGCAATTTCACCAGCAAACTATTCTTATCCTTGAGAATAAGCAAAGAAACGTTGCAAAGCTAGGTCACATTTTATGGTACAGCCAAGCATTCCTTGACCGAGATGGCAACTCCAAAAGAAATGGCGATAAAATCCCTACATAGTAGCTTGGTGTTTTTAGACGAAAATCAACAACCAATCAACTAAAAAAAAAAAACCCTCCAGCAACTCCATAGCAACCACCACCACCACAATAAATAGCACTGTGATGGTCTGTCTCACTTAAAAGTTGCTCATGTGGATAATGTATGAATCCTACATCGGTAGCATGATTCAGCCTGTGCCCTTTTAGCTGGTGTTAAATATAACTGAGGTAGTTACTATCCGGAACGGAAGGCAGGATGGGATAATTACCACATGCTCCAGTTTCCCTTGTCCTCTCCTGTCCATTGTGATTTGTGCATAGTAATTAAAACATAAGTGCTGCTGGTTAAAAGTTGCACATAGTGTATTAGCTAAGGGAGGAGCCATGGAGGGTGGAAAGCAACTAGAATATCAAATGAGGACAAACTTGAAAATGGATGAAGGGGAAGGTGTTTAGGAGTGGGTTTTATCATTGCTGTTGTTGTATACAGTATGTGTGTGTTGGGAAGGTGTCTGTGTGTGGATGGGTGTGTGTGAGTGAGAGAGAGAGACAGGGGCAAAGAGAGAGAGTGATAAGGTGGGTGGGTGGGCGTGCATACCATTGGTACAGTAGATTACAAGTAATATCCTCCGAAAAGCTTTCCAAACAGATGAATCCAAACATTCAGTGTAAAGGTGTTGTAATGTGTTATTCTGCAAGACTGCACATAGTGAGTGGTGAGTGCATTCCACTGTATACATTTTTAGCATGCAATCTGTTCTACATGAGCCAAATTTGCCAGGTTTAAAAGATTGATTAGCCACAACACAAGGGAAAGAAATCACACTGTTAAGGGCCTATGGCAAGAAGAAGGTAACAAACTGAACACTGTGCTCATATTACTACTTCAATCGCTATTCCACTATTTATTTGTTTTTCACCACAATCAAACACCATACAGACTTCTACACTTAAGACATTTTTATTGAACCATGTAGATACTTTACTGTTATACACACACACACACACACACACACACACACACACACACACACACACACACACACACACACACACACACACACACACACACACACACACACACACACACACACACACACACACACACCCATGACAACCAAAGAAGGTCCCATAAATAATAAAACATTAACGTAATTGAATGTTATGTACTGAGCAGTCCTACCGATTCTATTTCAATGAATTTCACTTTAGAGTTGCACGAAACACACACATTAAAAAAGTTTAACTGTCAGATCAGAAAAGTCATACTTCTTTATTGTAAAATGTATACGATTATATAGCCAGTTCAGTGAGTACAAACGTACATCCCCCAAAATCATCTGCACACACCTTGCCATTACCTTGCTAACTTGCTATTTATTACACTTGCTCTTCAAATCCATCAAAATGCACTTTCCACTTGAGTGCACTTGTTTTGTTTACAACAAACAAAATCATGCTGTAAAATGTTATTTTGGGTCATAGACATTTATCGACCCGATACTTGGGGAGGAAGGAGAGTGTGTTTGTGAATAAGAAATTAAGAGTGTGTGTGTGTGTGTGTGTGTGTGTGTGTGTGTTAGAGAAAGAGAGTCTGTGGGGGTCTTCCAAACCTAGATCTAGTTCTATTTGTGTTATACGGTACGGTGACACTGTGATTTTTTTCTCTTCATGAAAAGAGCTCTTGATATTGGAGTGGCATGCATCTTTCTGCCAGGAACCACGACCTAACAGTTCAAGCTCTGACGCTTCATCTCTCTCTCCTCTACTTCTGCTCCCGTCGCTTCTGAAAAGCACACACACAGACAACACGGCATCACAGACTGGAATGGCAGGATATGACTGGTCCAAACTCATTAGCACAGTGATGGTGATCTAAAATACAGCTTTTAAAGGGTTCACTGAATGATGAGAGCAAATTACCACCATTACTTTAGCAACTGTGAAAATGTTAAGAAAGAAAGCTTATTGGAACATCATTCCTACATGCACACTTTTAAATCTTTAGTGCTAAAAGTAGTTGTGTAGTGCTAAAATTTGTGAGATCATCAAGAGTGCATCATGTCCAAAGTAGTATGGTATGCTAAATATCCACTATAACTAACCATCATGAATGATGTCTTATCAAATCTTATGAAGTAAATCATATCGTGTAGAACTGTCAGACAATGCTATAACAATGCTATAACAACTCATACATGTAAATGTAATTATAGAAAATAGGTACAAAACTCTTTGTCTACATAGGTATTTGACTGGTGTAAGTGTTCATTACTCATACAAAACACAGTCGAGATCTTGCACTCTCATGACATTAACTGGATACCATCTGTATTATTGCCTAGAAACACAGAATTAAGTCAGCAATGCTCTGAAAGCTTTTTTTTCCTATCTGGGGGTTAGGTGATAGGAGGCTGGCTGGGTTACTGATTCCCGAGGGAACACACACAGTTTGCTAACACTCTGTTGAGAGTATTGAAACGATTAAGAGTATATTAGTAATATAAAGAGTAAGAATAAGACTAATGTCAAGAGTAATAGTAAGTAATAGCAACAAGACTACCTTAACTCTGACAGGAAACATACCTCAGCCATTGTGTAAAACTGTGGCAATTATTTTGTACTGATAAGGCAGCTAATATATGCCAGTCATCCCTACTGTGGGTATCAATGACATAACCTTTGATTTATTGGAATTTGGAACCTGAAGTTGTGTCCAATGTATGATAGACAGTAAGTGTTATTGCATATTAGCATCATGTAATAACATGGTCATTAATCCCTCTTGTGATCAATGTAACTACTATGTGACTAAATATTATTTTCCACTTTCTTTCCCAGTCCTCTAACATTACAAACAAAACTGTATACAAAGTTACTAACTTTCGTATGACCTCGTTACATTGTACAATATAGTTGATCACTAGAATGACTTCTTAAAGATCACATGGTCTATGTACCAAAGCCTGTCTCTAAAAGCCAAACTTGTTGTGTATTCAAGTTCTGTTTAAAGTATTCTAAAGTTTGTAATTTCCACATTAATTATTATCCATATAATAATTCACATTTCCTCGTTCTCTGGGATTATTTTCCTGCTGTAGCAAACTGGCTCAAATTAAGATCCTAAATCTGTAATACAAAAAATATGTTTCTGGTGCATGATAATAGAAAGGGGAGACACTTATAAACACGATGGTGTTCTCCGTTTTGCTTTACGACCCCCACAAGGTAACTCGGTACAGCTTTATGGAGGTAGTTTTATGCCATCCAAAAAAATGGGTTTAAATATGAGTCCAAAACACAGAAATATTTCCTGAGCTTTCTTTTATCACCTAGATATAGGACAGACACTTTTAAACCGTATGATTATTTTTTGTATGTCTGTTTTCCCATTTATGAATGTATTATTCATTATGTTTCTATGAGCGTCACGACTTCTGCTGAAGTTGGTCCCTCACCTCGTTCGGGCGGCGTTCGAAGTCGCCGACCTTCTAGCCATCGCTGATCCTTTTTCCATATTACTTTGGTTTTGTCTTTTATCACACCTGGTTTCAATCACATTCATTATATGCTGTGTATTTAACCCTCTGTCCCTTCTCATTGTCTTTGTCTGTGATTGTTTGTTTGTTAGCATTGTGCAAGTTATGTTCTGGTGTGCGACGGGTTTTGTACCCACTTGTTTTTATTTTGTATATTTTGGTTTTCAGAGTTTGAGCACTTATTAAACTGCTCCGTTTATACCAAGTTCGATCTCCTGCGCCTGACTTCCCTGCCACCAGCACACACCCTTACAGAGCGATAGTAGTAAATGCCAAATTCAATACTTTATTTGTAAAAATATATTATTTTTTTTTATACCTACAGGGGTCCTAAAATTCAAAATCTAATATCTAAATGATCCATAGTATAACCATATTAAAACATTTCCATATGTTAGCTTAGTAGTAGAAAGTTAGTAGAAAGTTACCAGAATGTTGCTACCCTAATTCTGCAGAAGCTCTCACCTCCTCTCTGGGTTTGTCTTCCTTCATTCTCTTGCGAGTCATGTGACCACGGAAGCTGGCCTGGATCTTGGCAGCAGCTTTGTTGGCCTCGGGGTCATCCAGGGGGATATCCATGATGTCATCCTCGTGGGTCCTGGGACTCCCATCCTGAGGGGGACAAACACTCGGTTGGGGTCAGTTCCTTTTTCAAATTAATTTAACTGGAATTCATTTTTAAATTTTTTACTCTCTTTGAAACACCAAGGCCAATGTCAGCTGTTCTCATCCAATTCACTGACTGACTCTTGTACAATGTGAAAGCTAGCCTGGGTGCCTGTCTGTCTCTGCTTTAGCCAACTTGTTGCTGTCCAGCCAAACAATGGAAGGCAAATTTTCCGTCATTCTGAATACAGTAACAGATACAGGCTATAAGAAAGCTCCTTTGATTTGGCCAACCATCTGTATATCTGTCTAGGGCAGATGTAACTTACTGTAGTTATATAGATAGCAACCTAAAAGTTCATGAGCAATCTAGCTCTTATAACATGGTTTGATGGTCCGATATTGGAAGTTCAAAAATGTCTGGTCTGCATGTATGGCTATGAGTCAAGTGGACCAAATATGCTACTCCAAGTAATGAGGTATAATTTCCAAACAATTT
Source organism: Oncorhynchus keta (assembly GCF_023373465.1). Taxonomy (NCBI): domain Eukaryota; kingdom Metazoa; phylum Chordata; class Actinopteri; order Salmoniformes; family Salmonidae; genus Oncorhynchus; species Oncorhynchus keta. The sequence goes on from NC_068431.1 coordinate 21,155,037, forward strand.
GATATAAATGAAAGTGAAGGACAAATGGTGCTCAAAATTCACTGATAATAGAAAAAAGAAAAGATTGACAAGGGTTAGAACACAGTATAGGTATAGTACATATGACAAGGGTTAGAACAAAGTATAGGTATAGGACATATGACAAGGGTTAGAACAAAGTATATGTATAGTACATATGACAAGGGTTAGAACACAGTATAGGTATAGTACATATGACAAGGGTTAGAACACAGTATAGGTATAGTACATATGACAAGGGTTAGAACAAAGTATAGGTATAGGACATATGACAAGGGTTAGAACACAGTATAGGTATAGTACATATGACAAGGGTTAGAACAAAGTATAGGTATAGGACATATGACAAGGGTTAGAACAAAGTATAGGTATAGTACATATGACAAGGGTTAGAACACAGTATAGGTATAGTACATATGACAAGGGTTAGAACACAGTATAGGTATAGTACATATGACAAGGGTTAGAACACAGTATAGGTATAGGACATATGACAAGGGTTAGAACAAAGTATAGGTATAGGACATATGACAAGGGTTAGAACACAGTATAGGTATAGTACATATGACAAGGGTTAGAACAAAGTATAGGTATAGGACATATGACAAGGGTTAGAACACAGTATAGGTATAGTACATATGACAAGGGGTTAGGAACAAAGTATAGGTATAGGACATATGACAAGGGTTAGAACAAAGTATAGGTATAGTACATATGACAAAGAACACAGTTAGGAACACAAGTATAGGTATAGTACATATGACAAGGGTTAGAACACAGTATAGGTATAGGACATATGACAAGGGTTAGAACAAAGTATAGGTATAGTACATATGACAAGGGTTAGAACACAGTATAGGTATAGTACATATGACAAGGGTTAGAACACAGTATAGGTATAATACATATGACAAGGGTTTAGCATTTTATTGCATGACATAAGTACTTGATCACCTACCAACCAGTAAGAATTCCGGCTCTCACAGACCTGTTCATTTTTCTTTAAGAAGCCCACCTGTTCTCCACTCATTACCTGTATTAACTGCACCTGTTTGAACTTGTTACCTGTATAAAAGACACCTGTCCACACACTCAATCAAACAGACTCCAACCTCTCCACAATGGCCAAGACCAATGAGCTGTGTAAGGACATCAGGGATAAAATTGTAGACCTGCACAAGGCTGGGATGGGCTACAGGACAATAGGCAAGCAGCTTGGTGACAAGGCAACAACTGTTGGCGCAATTATTAGAAAATGGAAGAAGTTCAAGATGACGGTCAATCACCCTCGGTCTGGGGCCCCATGCAAGATCTCACCTTGTGGGGCATCAATGATCATGAGGAAGGTGAGGAATCAGCCCAGAACTACACGGCAGGACCTGGTCAATGACCTGAAGAGAGCTGGGACCACAGTCTCAAACAAAACCATTAGTAACACACTATGCCGTCATGGATTAAAATCCTGCAGCACATGCAAGGTCCCCCTGCTCAAGCCAGCGCAAGTCCAGGCCCGTCTGAAGTTTGCCAATGACCATCTGGATGATCCAGAGGAGGAATCGGAGAAGGTCATGTGGTCTGATGAGACAAAAATAGAGCTTTTTCGTCTAAACTCCACTCGCCGTGTTTGGAGGAAGAAGAAGGATGAGTACAACCCCAAGAACACCCTCCCAACCGTGAAGAATGGAGGTGGATACATCATTCTTTGGGGATGCTTTTCTGCAAAGGGGACAGGACGACTGCACCATATTGAGGGGAGGATGGATGGGGCCATGTATCGCGAGATCTTGGCCAACAACCTCCTACCCTCAGTAAGAGCATTGAATATGGGTTGTGGCTGGCTCTTCCAGCATGACAACGACCCGAAACACACAGCCAGGGCAACTAAGGAGTGGCTCCGTAAGAAGCATCTCAAGGCCCTGGAGTGGCCTAGCCAGTCTCCAGACCTGAACCCAATAGAAAATCTTTGGAGGGAGCTGAAAGTCCGTATTGCCCAGCGACAGCCCCGAAACCTGAAGGATCTGGAGAAGGTCTGTATGGAGGACTTGGCCAAAATCCCTGCTGCAGTGTGTGCAAACCTGGTCAAGAACTACAGGAAACGTATGATCTCTAATTGCAAACAAAGGTTTCTGTACCAAATATTAAGTTCTGCTTTTCTGATTTATCAAATACTTATGTCATGCAATAAAATGCTAATTAATTACTTATAAATCATACAATGTGATTTTCTGGATTTTTGTTTTAGATTCCGTCTCTCACAGTTGAAGTGTACCTATGATAAAAATGACAGACCTCTATATGCTTTGTAAGTAGGAAAACCTGCAAACTCGGTAGTGTATTAAATACTTGTTCTCCCCACTGTATGACAAGGGTTAGAACACAGTTGAAGTCGGAAGTTTACATACACTTAGGTTGGAGTCATTAAAACTCGTTTTTCAACCACTCCACAAATTTCTTGTTAACAAACTACAATTTTGGCAAGTCGGTTAAGATAATTTTTCCAACAATTGCTTCCAGAAAGATTTCACTGTATCACAATTCCAGTGGATCAGAGGTTTACATACACTAAATTGACTGTGCCTTTAAACAGCTTGGAAGTTTCCAGAAAATGATGTAATGGCTTTAGAAGCTTCTGATAGGCTAATTGACATCATTTGAGTCAATTAGAGTTGTACCTGTGGATGTACTCAAAGGCCTACCTTCAAACTCAGTGCCTCTTTGCTTTGACATCATGGGAAAATCAAAAGAAATCAGCCAAGACCTCAGAAAAAAAATTGTAGACCTCCACAAGTCTGGTTCATCCTTGGGAGCAATTTCCAAATGCCTGAAGGTACCACGTTCATCTGTACAAACAATAGATTGCAAGTATAAACACCATGGGACTGCGCAGCCGTCATACCGCTCAGGAAGGAGACGCGTTCTGTCTGCTAGAGATTAACGTACTTTGGTGCGAAAAGTGCAAATCAATCCCAGAACAACAGCAAAGGACCTTGTGAAGATGCTGGAGGAAATAAGTACAAAAGTATCTATATCCACAGTAAAACAAGTCCTATATTGACATAACCTGAAAGGTCGCTCAGCAAGAAAGAAGCCACTGCTCCAAAACCGCCATAAAAGAAGCCAAACTACAGTTTGCAACTGCACATGAGGACAAAGATCGTACTTTTTGGAGAAATGTCCTCCAGTCTAATGAAACAAAAATAGAACTGTTTGGCCATAATGACCATCGTTAAGCGCGGGAGTGGCAGCATTATGTTGTGGGGGTGCTTTGCTGCAGAAGGGACTGGTACACTTCAAAAAATAGATTGCTTATTGAGGAAGGAAAATGATGTGGATATATTGAAGCAACATCTCAAGACATCAGTCAGGAAGTTAAAGCTTTGTCGCAAGTGGGTCTTCCAAATGGTAAATAACCCCAAGCATACTTCCAAAGTCGTGGCAAAATGGCTTAAGGACAACAAAGTCAAGATATTGGAGTGGCCATCACAAAGCCCTGACCTCAATCCCATAGAAAATTTGTGGGCAGAACTGAAAAAGCGTGTGCAAGCAAGGAGGCCTATAAACCTGACTCAGTTACACCAGCTCTGTCAGGAGGAATGGGACAAAATTCACCCAACTTATTGTGGGAAGCTTGTGGATGGCTACCTGAAACATTTGACCCAAGTTAAACAATTTAAAGGCAATGCTACCAAATACCAATTGAGTGCATGTAAACTTTTGAACCACTGGGAATGTGATGAAAGAAAAAAATCATTCTCTCTACTAATATTCTGACATTTCACATTTATAAAATAAAGTGGTGATCCTAACTGACCTAAGACAGGGACGTTTTACGAATTGTGAAAAACTGAGTTTAAATGTATTTGTCTAAGGTGTATGTAAACTTCTGACTGCAACTGTAGGTATAGTACCAGTACATAGGCTACCACAGAGACCAGCTTATCCCTAATGATCAGTATGCACATGTAAAATACGAGATAATCAACGTTAATAAACTATACACTAATAAAAAAAATGTAAACAGAAAAAAACAAATGGCTTATAAGTCGATTTATCATTCTATACCAATAACATACAGTGACATTGGGCATTGTATTGTCATATCATTGCGGAGCAGATAAACAGTCTCGGAGCGCATTGTTCACCTCTAAGGAATAGGCTAAGGAACAAAATCTCGTCAAAGAAAATTGCTTCCTGTGCTTTGTCTGGTGCTCTCCAGCCAGGTCTTGAGCTGAGTTTCATCTGCACCTCTATTTTTTTCTTGACTGTTAGGGGATGACTGTGTCCCAATTGCCATTCTATTGCATGTATAGTGCACTACAGAGCCCTATTGGCCCTGGTCAAAAGTAATGCACTGTATATGAAATAGGGTGACATTTTGGACACAACTGATGTTTGTTATAGGTCAGAAGCCTTCCTTGTCTAATGAAGCTTGCTATTAAATGATGGTAGTTTAGTGAAATTAAAGCAAGATCCTCAGGTGAATTTCATGCCAAGGAAAACAAGGGGATGTTATACAACAAGTGTGGCCTCGCAGTTATAAAATATTCCTGAGGCCTAAACTATCTGACTTTCACAGAGGTAAATCGATAGGCCACTCTAGTGGATTATGTTTTTTTCCCATCTTTAGATAATGGCCTCCAACACTTTACCATTGTCTTACATCTGACAAGGTAAAAATCTGTCGTTCTACCCCTGAACAGGCAGTTAACCCACTGTTCCTAGGCAGTCATTGAAAATAAGAATTTGTTCTTAACTGACCTGCCTAGTTAAATAAAGGTAACATTTAAAAAAACATTGGATTCTGCCTGCACGGATCTGTCTCGTATCTCGCAAAGGGTAATGGGATAAATCAAAAGTAGTCTGGCTACAATGGGCTGCTATAACATTAGAAAGTATTACCATCAAATATGAATACGAGTTCCACGTTAGACAAGACAGATCAGTTTGACGGACGAGCGTCACGGAGGAGTGACGCCATCTGGCGTGAGACAATGAAACTTTACTTAAGGACAAAGGTCATAATTCATTATGATGCAGTAATAATACATAATCATTATGCATTATTGACATAAGCACATATGACCTCGTATGATGCCTTACCATTATTCCTGATTCATCCTGAATAATCAGCCCTAGGCATTAATGAGTGCATAATTAAACATAAGGGCTCATACCTAATTACAACAAGTTATAATGCATTATACCTGTTGACTTGAGTTATTTCAATGATGTGGTCACAAAACAAAAACCAAAAGACGAGGAGTGGTTTGCGAGGTGGTTACGACTGAAATAACTTGGTGACAGTTACATTTGCCAAGACACACAGTTACATGTGCCAAACACATCTTAGGCAGTATACTATGAGCAGAAACGAGATTGAAGAGGGAATATTTAGGTCAAGTGGCACCCAATATCTTTTTAATATTCAAATAGAATGCCATGTTGTTGGGCAGAAACATACCCATACCCTAGCAGAAATCTACCCTAGCTCAAAATATCCAAGCTACGTGTCAAGATATATACTTTTTATGTAATTATCAATCATTGACCAAGTCATCTGACATAATGGATCTTCAAATTATGCAGATCAAATGATTGGTGAGAGTTAGTATACAAATGACCATCTGTCTACTCTATTCACAAGCACATGGTAGCAAGTCTTCAAATTATACACAGATAATGGAAGTTTCTTGAAAGTCTGGGGTCCACCTTCAAACACACAACTTTCAAGCCCACGCAGTTCAGCAAGGATGAGTTGTGTAATGTACCAACTGCTTCTATCCCTCCCGGAAAAAAATGAAAGCCAAACATTTTGCATGAAATCATCCACCCCAACTGAATATAGCTCTCTTTGCTCAAATCCCAAGAGAATAAGTTGTCAATGTCGGATTGCTTTTGAAGATCTCCTTTTCCTTAATGATTCACAGAGTGAAGTTCAGTGATTATGCTACACATTATACAGCTGCCATTGTAGCCCTTTCCTGCAGTCAAATGACCTCGTGACCTTATGGATGGAATGTTATTCATATTTTTCATAATTAATAAGAATTATTTTGGAGAGAAAAAACTACGAAAATATGGCGTTTCGATGTCAAACAGTTTTGTTATATTTCAGTCTTCTATGATACAAAGTATATAAAGTGTAATATTGGGATGCAAACTCAATATGTAATACATTTCAACTCTATATCTGTCACGCCCTGACCTTGGTTATCTTTGTTTTCTTTATTATTTTGGTTAGGTCAGGGTGTGACGAGGGTGGTATGTGTGTTTTTGTATTGTCTAGTGGTTTCTCTAGTCTAGGTGTTTATATGTCTATGGTTGCAGTAAAAGGTTAAGCTGTCATGTTACTATGCCATAGGAATCAAGAATCTACAACTGAACTGGTTACAGTACACAGGGCAGCCTTGCAGGTGAAGGCTTGTGCAGACACCAGGTTATGAACTTGATAGTATTCAACTTACAGCCTGCAGGTATAGTGCTTTATAACTTGTTATAAGAATGTATAATCCTTTATAATGTCTTATAAACAAGGGATGTGTTATGTCTCAATGTGTCCACATTTCATTTAAACTGACTCAAAGTGGCTGGTATTTAGCCAAGGTCCTTGTGAGATAATAAGACATAAGGTTATATGCTTATAACAAGTCTTACGATGCATTATACCTGTGTTACACTATATATACACACAAAAGTCTGTGGACACCCCTTCAAATTAGTGTATTCGGCTATTTCAGCCACACCTGTTGCTGACAGGTATATAAAATCAAGCACACAACCATGCAATCTACATTGGCCTTACAGAAGAGCTCAGTGACTTTCAATGTAGCACTGTCATAGGATGCCACCTTTCCAACAAGTCAGTTCATCAATTTATTTTTTGCATTGGATATATTTACCATATCATATGAAGACAGAAACAAACATTTTACCTTATCATAAATATATATAATTGCAAATTATTAAATCCTTCCAATAGAAATAAATAAAAACAATTTAGTTACAAATTGAAATGTAATTAAATGAGTTGACTCTTCACATGGGACGATTTCACTGAATAACAAAATAAAGGGAATATAGAAAAATCTCCAATGATCCATTGCATCTTCCAAAAACATTTTCAACATTCATCTGTAAAATGAAACTAAAGCTTTGGTTGTCTTCCATGTCTTCTCCCTGGACCTTCTCAATGTCCACCTCTTAAACATCAGACTCTGAGGCCTCATCTTCACTGTCACTTTCCAACCTTGTTGAAGATGACTCGTTGTCAGGCTCAAAAAGCCTCAAATTTGCCCGGATGGCCACGAATATCCTTGTATTGGTCAGCCTGTTGTGTGCTTTGGTGTGTGTTCCCAAACAAGGACCAGTTGCGCTCTGATTCGGCTGATGTTGGTGGGATTTGGAGAATGATGGAGGCAACAGGGGAAAGAGCTTTAGATCAACAAAGTCCCCTCCACCAGGTGGCTGATGAGATACTGTATGTTGGCACGACTGCCATATTGCATCTCCATCCCAAAGCCCTTGCTTGAAAGTACACTTTGCCAGACTGCCAAGAACCTTGCCCTCATCCAGGCAAAGGTGACAAGACACGGTAGTGATGACACCATAAGCCTGGTTGATCTCTGCACCAGACAGGATGATCTTGCCAGCATACTTGGGGTCCAACATGTACGCTGCGGCATGTATGGGCTTCAAGCAGAAGACTTCACGCTTTTTGATGTATTTCAGAACTGCAGTTTCCTCTGCTTGGAGCAACAGTGAAGTGGGCAGGGGAGTACGGGTTTCTTCTCTTACTTCAGCAAGCAGAGTCTGAACATCAGACAGGATGGCATTGTCTCCCTCAATCCATGCAATGGCTACTGCTATAGGTTTCAGGAGTTTCAGGCTGCTTACCACTCCCCCAAAATACATCATCCAGGAGGATCCTCTTGAAGGGCTGTCCATATTGGCAGACTGTGAAATGGCCATTTCTTGGAGAGACTCCTGCTGCTATAACCTGATGACCCTTAACATACCTAACCATTTCATTGGCTCTCTTGTAGAGTGTATCCATTGTTTTCAGTGCCATGATGTCCTTGAGGAGCAGATTCAATGCATGATCAGCACATGCATTGAATCCACTTTAGACCAAGCAGCCTTCTGGTTGTCTGGTTGGAGGGGTCTATGCTGGGCGAATAACATTCAGAAATCTCTTCCAATACACATTGCCTGTGAGCATCAGAGGTGAACCAGTTGCATACACTGTTCGAGCAAGACATTCATCAGCATTTCTCTGACTACGTTCCTCCATTGTGTCAAAAAAACTTCGGATTCCAGAAGGACCATGTGCTGGTGCTATCGATAAAGTGTCTGATTCATCATTTTCACCTCGAATAGAAGTAGAGGGACTTTTGTCAGAGGTTGCTTGTTGTGAGTGCTGAGGGAACTTTATGCACTTGGCCAGATGATTCTGCATCTTTGTTGCATTCTTCACATATGATTTGGCACAGTATTTGCAAATGTACACAGCTTTTCCTTCTACATTAGCTGCAATGAAATGTCTCCACACGTGGCATTTTCCTGTAAAGATTAGTAAAAAAATAGTAAAAAAATAAATAATACAATTCCATGTACAGATAAATAGTTAAGCAGTTAGATCAAACAACTCCTTTGTAAATGTTGTAAAATTAATCATGTATGGAAACAGGTGAATTAACACTCCTCAGTTAGCAGCCTCAAGCAAGCTAAGACCCACATGGTAGCAAAAACTAACTAGCAGAAATTGTTAACAAGTTAGTAATGATTTAAACATACTTTGCTGTAGGCTACTATTTACTAGTTAACAAAAAAATTATGTCATATAAAATAGATTCACCCCACCCAGTATTGTAATCAAAACTTACCAGAAAGCATGTAGTCCTTGGCTCAGACAGTGTAGTAGTGTGGGCTCAATAGCATCTCATTAGTGTGCAAGATCTTGAGAATCAGCTGTACATGTGATGGAAGAATGCACTGTGCATGCAGAGTTGCTATAGTTTAACCAAAATATGCCACAAGACCTAGAATTGCCTTATGTATCCCACGAAAAAAAGATTCACTGATATAAGCTAACTTTATGATGAATTTAAGCAAAATTCCTGTGCTTAACTTCTCATGGAAAATATTCGGAAACATTCTGGACATTCGGCGGAAAGTTTCCGACACTTTGCAACACTAGTGCCAACTGTAAAGTTTGGTGGAGGAGGAATAATGGTCTGGGGCTGTTTTTCATGTTTTGGGTTAGGGCCCTTAAAGCTGCAGCATTCAATGCAGTTTGGGGAAGGCCCTTTCCTGTTTCAGCATTACAATATCCCTGTGCACAAAGCGAGGTCCATACAGAAATGCTTTGTCGAGATTGGTGTGGAAGATCTTGACTGGCCTGCACAGAGCCCTGACCTCAACCCTATCGGACACCTTTGGGATGAATTGGAACGCCGACTGCGAGCGAGGCCTAATTGTCCAACATTAGTGCACAACCTCACTAATGCTCTTGTGGCTGAATGGAAGCAAGTCCCCACAGCAATGTTCCAAAATCTAGTGGAAAGAGTGGAGAAGAGTGGAGGCTCTTACAGCAGCAAAGGGGGGACCAACTCCATATTAATGCCCATGATTTTGGAATGAGATGTTCGACGTGCAGGTGTCCATATAGTTTTGGTCATGTAGTGTATAATGCATTATACCTGCATTACTGCACAAACCAGTCATTGGAGTACAGGTAATACAGTATTTAACCAAATGTTTGTCCTCATTCTAGCCTGGATTTTCCTGGGTGATTTGCATGTGCCTGTGCTTATTATACCGAAGGTCAATAAGGTTAATATTATCTGTTGGAACCAGTCCAAACACCTGCACAATATCTTTTTACCACCCTCAATCAAATGTTGGTACCATGGCAATTTTGGGCAGTCTGGCAATTTTGGCAAATGCTAGAAGGTCCGGACCATCTTTTATTGGGGTGGGCAGATCAAAATATTAAATATATAATATTAAATCATTATAAAAATTAAAAAAAATTGACACTGCCGGCAGCCCATGGACCTGCTTTTTAAAATGACATTTGAACAATTTGGCATGATAATCTATATTGAGCATTTGGCTGACCATTGGGGTACAGGCATTGGATTGCGAGTGGCACCGATGAGATGTGGGCTGGTGTAGCTGAATTGTTGTCCCAGTCCGCCCATGGTTGGCATTATCATCCTGTTTTAGCATAGTTTTAAATCTTTCCAATAATTATTACGCAAATGTACATTGGACTGAAAATGACATACAGCCGAAAACACAGTTTACTAAAACAGTACAAAAACTGTAGTAAATGTAAATTACATCAGATGAGTTAAACACATTATCTGTCAACAGTTCTATGCACTACTGATTTGAAATCAATCAAATAATGCCAGTCTGAGCCTGCAGCTGCTCTCCCACCTCCATGATTAGAAGGCTAGCCGAACCAAATAATTACTTTGTCTCATCATCTCTACATGGATCCAAATTCTTTGTGCAATTTTGTGTTGAGTCTCCAGTCAGCTTTTGTTTTGGAGTAGTTTTCTTTTCATAAACGCACCAAAAACACATTGACTTTGGAACGTCAATTTTGTTGTACCCATTTCGGTGCCTTGGAACGTCATGTCTATGTCTGAATGCCGTTTTATCCGATTGATTTACTATATCCATTAGTTTAACCTGTCTCCCGTTATTTTCATTATGAAATGAATCTAACAAGGTAGCCTAAAACGTAAGACTTAATGTTCAACATTTCAAATTTTGACAAATGTAGCCTAGAGTTCGATACTTACATTTCGACATTCCATTGCGATAGAATGGAAAAGAAAAATCCTGTACTGAAACGTAACGTTCACTTCTCAGACTTTTTGTTTGATATTTTTGAAGAATAAACTTCGTCCTATTCGTCACGTCTTTCCCGTAACTATTTCACTCCTATATGGCAGTATGCATGCAAATCGGGATTCATTCTCCAATCAGCTGATAGCACATGAACGAGCTCTGACGTGATTCCTTGCCCTGCTCTCCGAAATCACAAAAAAAAAACATTACAGAAGTGTACGAAAAGGTTATGGCAATGACTCATGATAGCAATGACGGGTATATCTATTGTACAATGCATTTTCCCTCGTTATCTTCATAATATTACATACTGACAGCCTGTAAATTCCCCACTGGCCAAACCATGTCATTTCAACTTATAAATGTGGTTAATGAGATGTTGAACAATGAGATTGCAACCTTTATTCAACCACTCAAAAAGACAGCCAGTAGTTGAATTCCCGACTTGTTATCACTATACCATCTAGAAGCACAACCAAATTCCAATGGAAAACAATGTCAGATTTTTGGTTTAGTTGTCATCAAAATGTCTCCAACACAATCATTAAGTTTGCTGACGACACAACAGTGGTAGGCCTGATCACCAACAACAATGAGACAGCCTATAGGGAGGAGGTCAGAGACCTGGCAGTGTGGTGCCAGGACAACAACCTCTCCCTCAATGTGAGCAAGACAAAGGAGCTGATCGTGGACTACAGAACAGGCCCCCATTAACATCGACGGGGCTGTAGTGGAGCGGGTCGAGAGTTTCAAGTTCCTTGGTGTCCACATCACCAACGAACTATGATGGTCCAAGCACACCAAGACAGTCATTAAGAGGGCATGACAACACCTTTTCCCCCTCAGGAGACTGAAAAGATTTGGCATGGGTCCCCAAATCCTCAAAAAGTTCAACAGCTGCACCATTGAGAGCATCCTGACCAGTTGCATCACCGCCTGGTATGGCAACTGCTCGGCATCTGAGGCGCTACAGAGGGTTGTGCGTACGGCCCAGTACATCGCTGGAGCCATGCTTCCTGCCACCCAGGACCTATATACTAGGCTGTGTAAGAGGAAGCCCCAAAAATTGTCAGACTCCAGTCACCCTAGTCATAGACTGTTTTCTCTGCTACCGCCAGCCCAGAGCCCAAGTCTTACCAAAAGGCTAACAACTTACATTTACATTTAGAGCAGACGCTCTTATCCAGAGCGACTTAAAATTGTGCATACACCTTATGACAACCAGTGGAACAGCCACTTGCATCTAAATCTTGTTTTTCTTGCTACCCTATCCTAGGTATTCCTTGAAGAGGTGGGGTTTCAGGTGTCTCCGGAAGGTGGTGATTGACTCCGCTGTCCTCTCGTGAGGGAGTTTGTTCCACCATTGGGGGCCAGAGCAGCGAACAGTTTTGACTGGGCTGTTTCTGGGCAGTTTCTACCCCAAGCCACAAGACTGCTGAACAATTAATCAAATTGCCACCGGACTATTTACACTGACTCCCCCCTCCATTTGTTTTGTACACTGCTGCTTCTCGCTGTTTATTATCTATGCATAGTCACTTCACCCCTACCTACAAGTACAAATTACCTCAACTAACCTGTACCCCCGCACATTTACTCAGTACCGGTAACCCCTGTATATGGACTCGTTATTGTTATTTTATTGTGTTACTTTTAATTTGTTTTTACTTTAGTTTATTTGGTAAATATTGTCTTAACTATCTTGAACTGCGCTTTTGGTTAATGGCTTGTAAGTAAGCATTTCACGATAAGATCTACACTTGTTGTATTCGGCGCATCTGACAAATAAAGTTGTATTTATTTATTTGTGGACAAATGTTTTCTGGAGGATTTGTGATGTTTTATTTGTGCTTCACATGAGTTTGTTTTTGATATTTTAATGTGTGTATACTGTATACCAAACAAAAATATAAACGCAACATGTAAAGTGTTTCATGAGCTGAAATTAAAGATCCCAGAAATGTTCCATACGCACAAAAAAGCTTATTTCTCTCACATTTGTGCACAAATTTGTTTCCATCTCTGTTAGTGAGCATTTCTCCTTTGCCAAGATAATCCATCCACCTGACAGGTGTGGCATATCAAAAAGCTGATTAAACAGCATGATCATTACACAGGTGCACCTTGTCCTGGGGACAATAAAAGGCCACTCTAAAATGTGCAGTTTTGTCACACAACACAATGCCACAGATGTCTCAAGTTTTGAGGGAGCGTACAATTTGCATGCTGACTGCAGAAATGTCCACTAGAGCTGTTGCCAGATAATTGTATGTTAATTTCTCTACAATAAGCTGCATCCAATGTTGTTTTAGAAAATTTGGCAGTACATCCAACCAGCCTCACAACCGCACACCACGTGTCACCACTCCACCCCAGGACCTCCACATCCGGCTTCTTCACATGCGGGATCGTCTGAGACGAGCCAACCAGACAGTTGATGAAATTTTGCTTTTTTGTCTTTAATACAGCCCTTTTGTGGGGGAAAACTCATTCTGATTGGCTGGGCCTGGCTCCAAAATGGGTAAGCCTATCCCCTTCCATGCCCACTCATGGTTGCGCCCCTGCCCAATCATGTGAAATCTATAGATTAGGGTGTAATTTATTTATTTCAATTGATTTCCTTATATGAACTCAGTAAAATCATTGAAATTGTTGCATGTTGTGTTTATATTTTAGTTCAGTGTAAACAGCCCCTTGACTTTTTTCCACATTTTGTTATGTTATAGCCTATTTCTAAAATGTATGCAGGTCTGTGCAGGTCGACAGCTAGGGTTACCTGTTTAGCAGTCTGATGGCCTGGTTGTAGAAGCTGTCTTGGAGCCTATTGTTCCGAGACCTGATGATCCGATACCATTTGGCAGATAGTAGCAGAGTGAACAGTCCATGGGTGACGGAGTCCTCAACAATCTTCGGGCCTTCCTCAGACACCGCATGATATTGCTATTGCTTACTAGCCATTTAATAGTTAGAGTCCTATTTCATTAGATAGGAAAATGGCTTGTGGCAGTTAAAACACTGTATAAACAAAGTGTTGAGATTTCACTTCAGGAGGAATTTCTTCACTCTGCAGGTATCCATGGCAACATACTCACAAGAGTAACTCAGTCCCTCATTGTTGCCTGCCAATTTCAACAGAGTCTACATCAGATGCCTGGGAAAAATGTTCACATTTGAGAATAAAAATAGGTTGAATTGGATGGTGTTTGCCTCTGTCCCGAAATGTCAATGTATGTGACAATCAGCACATCCACATTGAACTGTTAATGTGCCAGTGTTTGAACTACAAGTTATTTCTGAGTACACCTCTAGTTTCTCTTCATTTGGGTGTGAGCGAATCATATCAGTGATATGATATCACCCAATGCACCATGGGTTGTATATGTATCGATCGTCTCCAAGTAGGAGAGCTGTTCTTGGATTAGTTCCCTCCTGTCCATATAATTGTATCAATTGTGGGGTTGGCTTAGACTGTTGAAAACAAATACATTTGCACATTGTGCACTTGTTGTCTCTAAAATATGTTGTTATAGTTGTTGGTTAGCCACTAGTCAGCCAGGATCCGCCAGAGCCGCCAGTCAGCAAGGATCCGCCAGAGCCGCCAGTCAGCCAGGATCCTCCAGAGCCGCCAGTCAGCCAGGATCTTCCAGAGCCGCCAGTTAACCAGGATCTTCCAGAGCCGCCATTCAGCCAGGATCTGCCAGAGCCGCCATCCAGCCAGAATCTGCCAGAGCCGCCATTCAGCCAGGATCTGCCAGAGCCGCCATTCAGCCAGGATCTGCCAGAGCCGCCATTCAGCCAGGATCTGCCAGAGCCGTCAGTCAGCCAGGAGCTGCCAGAGCCGTCAGTCAGCCAGAAGCTGCCAGAGCAGTCAACCAGCCTGAACGATCTCTCAGTCCTGAGCTACCTCTCAGTCCTGAGCTACCCCTCAGTCCTGAGCTACCCCTCAGTCCTGAGCTGCTCCTCAGTTCTGAGCTACCCCTCAGTCCGGAGCTGCCCCTCAGTCCGGAGGAGTCTGTTTAGTCCAGTGGGGCACTTTAGTAGGGTTGCCAGTCCTAGGTTAGCGGCGAGGGTCGCCATTCCTAGGAGGAGACTAAAGCAGACAAAGACTTTGTTGGAGTGGGGTCCACGTCCTGCGCCAGAGCCGCCACCGCGGACAGATGCCCACCCAGACCCTCCCCTATATGTTCAGGTTTTGAGGCCGGAGTCTGCACCTTGGAGGGGGGTCTAGTGTGTCTAGTTTTCCCATTTCTATGTTTGGCCTGATATGGTTCTCAATCAGAGGCAGGTGTTAGTCATTGTCTCTGATTGGGAACCATATTTAGGTAGCCTGTTTTGTTTTGTGTTGGGTTTTGTGGGTGGTTGTCTTCTGTCTTTGTGTTTATGCACCAGATAGGACTGTTTCGGTTTTTTCACATTTGTTGTTTTGAATTTTGTAGTGTTCACGTTTATTGTCCTTGTTAAACATGTTGAACACTAATCACGCTGCATTTTGGTCCTCCTCTCTTTTAACGGAAGAAAACCGTTACACTCCCCATCCAACTTAACTGAGCTTGAGAGAATCTGCAAAGAAGAATGGGAGAAATTCCCCAAATACAGGTGTGCCAAGCTTGTAGCGTCATAACCAAGAATACTCAAGGCTGTAATTGCTGCCAAAGTTGCTACAACAAAGTAATGAGTAAAGGATCTTAATACTTATGTAAATTTGATATTTCCGGGGTTTGTTTTATGTAAATTTGCAAACATTTCTAAAAACCTGTTTTTGCTTTGTGATTATGGGGTATTGTGTTTAGATTCATGAGGATTTTAAAAAATGTTTTAGAATAAGGCTGTAACGTAACAAAATGTTACGTCTGAAAACTTTCCGAATGCACTGTAAAGTTTCTCCCTTTTCTCTTTCCCGGTCGCTCACTCAAACTCACACACGTACACAGTTGCAGAGAAGAGGATGATATTTACCAAATACACCCATTTCTAACAATGTTTGTTGCAGGAATGATATGACAGACATAACTTATTATTTTTTTGTCTCTTAATGTCTCGTTACGCAAACAGGTTTTGCATGTACCTTTCTTGGGGGAACCGCTGTCCGGGACAATGTCCTCAGGATTATGGAACTGTGTGTTTATAAAAAAGTTGTATTTATATAGCCCTTCTTGCATCAGCTGATATCTCAAAGTGCTGTACAGAAACCCAGCCTAAAACCCCAAACAGCAAGCAATGCAGGTGTAGAAGCACGGTGGCCAGGAAAAACTCCCTAGAAAGGCCTAAACCTAGGAAGAAACCTAGAGAGGAACCAGGCTATGAGGGGTGGCCAGTCCTCTTCTGGCTGTGCCGGGTGGAGAACATGGCCAACATGTTCAAATGTTCATAAATGACCAGCATGGTCAAATAATAATAATCACAGTAGTTGTCGAGGGTGCAACAAGTCAGCACATCAGGAGTAAATGTCAGTTGGCTTTTCATAGCCAACTGGCATTTGAGAGAATTTAATTTAAATTTTTCTACCACAAGTCGCTTCCAACATAATTTTAGACAATTTGACAGTACGTCCAACTGGCCTCACAACTGCAGACCACATGTAACCACGCCAGCCCAAGATCTCCACGTCCGGCTTCTTCACCTGCAGGATTGTCTTAAACCAGCCACCCGGATAGCTGATGTAACTGAGGAGCATTTTGGGCTGTAATAAAGCCCTTTTGTGGGGATTGTTTCCCCCTGATTGGCTGGGCCTGGCTAGCCAGTGGGTATGTCTGGCTCCCAAGTGGGTGGGCTTATAACCCCCCCCAGGCCCACCCATGGCTGCGCCCCTGCCCAGTCATGTGAAATCCATGGATTAGGGCCTAATGAATTTATTTAAATTGACTGATTCCTTATATGAACTGTAACTCGGTAAAAGAAAAAGAAAATGTCACATGTAATATGTGATATTTGGCATTTCATTAGGATCCACCTTAGATGTTGTGAATGCAGCAGCTACTCATCCTGAGGTCCACACAAAACACAAACATGACATAATACAGAACATTCATAGAAAATAATATCTCAAAGACAGAACGACATAAAGGTAAAAACGGCACACAGCCTACATACATATTAATACATACACACCAAATATCTAGGTCAAATAGGGGACATGCATTGTGTGTGAAAGAGGTGTGTGTAAGTTGATTATTCAAACAATTTGGAATTTGTAGAACATTAATGTTTCTTATAAAAAGAAGTGACGCAGTCAGTCTCTCCTCAACTCTTAGCCAAGGGAGACTGGGATGCATAGTATTTATATTGCCCTCTTATTACAATAAAGAGAAATGTGTGCCGTTCTGTTCTGGGCCAGCTGCAGCCTAACTATGTCTTTCTTTGCAGTACTTGACCACATGACTAGACAATAATCAAGGTATGACAAAACTAGAGCCTGCAGGACTTGCTTTTTGGAGTGCGGTGTCAAAAAAGCAGAGCATATCTTTATTATGGACAGACCTCTTCCCATCTTTACAACCACTGAATCTATATGTTTTGACTATGACAGTTTACAATCTAAGGTAACTCCAAGTAATTTAGTCTCCTCTTGTTCAACAGTCACACCATTCATTATCAGATTCAACTGAGGACTAGAGTTAAGGGAACGATTTGTACCAAATACAATGCTTATGAAAAGAGGAATTTGTGGCGGAGTTGAAGTAGTAAAATGTGATTATTTCAAGCCCTCAGACAATCTGTTATCTGTACACTACTGCAGTATTGCAAACACATTGGCCAAAATGGATGTATGGCCACCTAGTGGTATTAAAATGCATATACTGTATTTAAATGTGCCAAGAGAGGGCAAGAGTAAGGTCCTTCTCAGCAGCGGCATATTTGTTCAAAATAAGTAAAAATTCATTATAATTAACAGACACAGAACTATATTAGACATTTGGTCCAAGGTAAACTACCATTCAAAAGTTTGGGGTCACTTAGAAATGTTCTTGTTTTTGAAAGAAAAGCAATTTTTTTGTCCATTAAAATAACATCAAATTGATAAAAAACACAGCGTAGACATTGTTAATGTTGAACTTGACTATTGAAGCCCTGTGGGACTCCCAATCACAGCCTGGTTGTGATACAGCCTGGATTTGAACCAGCGTGTCTGTAGTGACACCTTAAGCGCTGAAATGCAGTGCCTTAGACCGCTGTGCCACTCAGGAGTCTGAGTTACAACATAATAGTGAAGACATCAAAACTATGAAATAACACATACGGCATCATGTAGTAACCAAACAAGTGTTAAACAAATCATAATATATTTAATATTCGAGATTCTTAAAATAGCCACACTTTGCCTTGATGACAGCTTTGCACACTCTTGGCATTCTCTTAACCAGCTTCACCTGGAATGCTTTTCCAACATTCTTCAAGGAGTTCCCACATATGCTGAGCACTTGATGGCTGCTTTCCCTTCACTCTGCGGTCCGACTCATCCCAAACCATCTCAATTGGGTTGAGGTTGGGGGATTGTGGAGGCCAGGTTATCAGATGCAGCACTCCATAACTCTCCTTCTTGGTAAAATAGCCCTTACACAGCTTGGAGGTGTGTTGGGTCATTGTCCTGTTGAAAAACAAATGATAGTCCCACTAAGCGCAAGCCAGATTGGATGGCATAATGCTGCAGAATGCTGTGCTAGCCATGCTGGTTTAGTGTGCCTTGAATTCTAAATAAATCAAAGACAGTGTCACCAGCAAAGCACCCCAACACCATAACACCTCCTCCTACATGCTTTGCAGTGGTCAATACACATGCGGAGATCATCCGTTCACCCACACCGAGTCTCAAAAAGACCTGGAGGTTGGAAACAAAAATCTCCAATTTGGACTCCAGACCAAAGGACAAATTTCCACCGGTCTAATGTCCATTGCTCGTGTTTCTTGGCCCAAGCAAGTCTTCTTCTTCTTGCTGTCCTGTTAGTAATGGTTTCTTTGCAGCAATTCGACTATGAAGGCTTGATTCACACAGTCTTCTCTGAACAGTTCATGTTGAGATGTGTCTGTTACGTGAACTCTGTGAAGCATTCATTTGGGCTGCAATTTCGGAGGCTGGTAATTCTTTTTTTTGTTTGTTTGTTTTTGTTGAATTTTACCCCTTTTTCTCCCCAATTTCGTAGTGTCCAATTGTTGTAGTAGCTACTTCTTGTCTTCTTGTCTTCTTACTATCTTGTCTCATCGCTACAACACCCGTACGGGCTCGGGAGAGACAAAGGTTGAAAGTCATGCGTCCTCCAATACACAACCCAACGTAGCCGCACTGCTTCTTAACACAGCGAACATCCAACCCGGAAGCCAGCCGCACCAATGTGTCAGAGGAAACACCGTGCACCTGGCAACCTTGGTCAGCGCGCACTGCGCCCGGTCCGCCACAGGAGTCGCTGGTGTGCGATGAGACAAGGACATCCCTACCGACCAAGCCCTCCCTAACCCGGACGACGCTAGGCCAATTGTGCGTCGCCCAACGGACCTCCCGGTCGCGGCCGGTTACGACAGAGCCTGGGCGCGAACCCAGGGAGGCTGGTAATTCTAATGAAGTTCATCATAGTGCTTTATGGTTTCTGCAACTGCATTTGAAGAAACTTTCCAAGTTTCTGAAATGTTCTGTAATGTCTGACCTTCATGCCTTAAAGTAATGATGGACTGTCATTTCTTTTTGCTTATTTGAGCTGTTCTTGCCATAATATGGACTTGGTCTTTTACCAAATAGGGCTATCCCTATACCTTGTCACAACACAAAATCTTAAAGACGTGTTCACTTAAAAGTATATGCTTTTGCTCACTAAGATTAAACAGGACCTGATTAACTGGTCTACGCTACCAAACTCTCTGTTTGGCAGAATGAATGTCCTTCCTCTATTCCAAAATATCCCCTGCCATCCGGCGCCGACAGAGATGGCCGTCTCGCTTCGCGTTCCTAGGAAACTATGCAGTTTTTTGTTTTTTTTACGTGTTATTTCTTACATTAGTACCCCAGGTCATCTTAGGTTTCATTACATACAGTCGAGAAGAACTACTGAATATAAGATCAGCGTCAACTCACCATCAGTACGACCAAGAATATGATTTTCGCGACGCGGATCCTGTGTTCTGCCTTTCAAACAGGACAACGGAATGGATCCCATGCAGCGACCCAAAAAAACGACTCAGAAAAATAGGGAAACGAGGCGGTCTTCTGGTCAGACTCCGGAGACGGGCACATCGTGCACCACTCCCTAGCATTCTTCTCGCCAATGTCCAGTCTCTTGACAACAAGGTTGATGAAATCCGAGCAAGGGTAGCATTCCAGAGACTGTAACGTTCTTTGCTTCACGGAAACATGGCTCACTGGAGAGACGCTATCGGAGGCGGTGCAGCCAGTGGGTTTCTCCACGCATCGCGCCGACAGAAACAAACATCTTTCTGGTAAGAAGAGAGTCGGGGGCGTCTGCCTTATGGCTAACGAGACATGGTGTGATGAAAGAAACATACAGGAACTCAAATCCTTCTGTTCACCTGATTTAGAATTCCTCACAATCAAATGTCGACCACATTATCTACCAAGAGAATTCTCTTCGATTATAATCACAGCCGTATATATACCCCCCCCCCAAGCAGACACATCGATGGCTCTGAACAAACTTTATTTGACTCTTTACAAACTGGAATCCATTCATCCGGAGGCTGCATTCATTGTAGCTGGGGATTTTAACAAGGCTAATCTGAAAACAAGACTCCCTAAATTTTATCAGCATATCGATTGCGCAACCAGGGCTGGTAAAACCTTAGATCATTGTTACTCTAACTTCCGCTACGCATATAAGGCCCTGCCCCGCCCCCCTTTCGGAAAAGCTGACCATGACTCCATTTTGTTGATCCCTGCCTACAGACAGAAACTAAAAAAAGAAGCTCCCACATGCTTCCATCACGTGGACTGGGATATGTTTCGTATTGCGTCAGATAACAATATTGACGAATACGCTGATTCGGTGTGCGAGTTCATTAGAACGTGCGTTGAAGATGTCGTTCCCATAGCAACGATTAAAACATTCCCTAACCAGAAACCGTGGATTGACGGCAGCATTCGCGTGAAACTGAAAGCGCGAACCACTGCTTTTAATAAGGGCAAGGTGACTGGTCACATGACCGAATACAAACAGTGCAGCAATTCCCTCCGCAAGGCTATCAAACAAGCTAAGCGTCAGTACAGAGACAAAGTAGAATCTCAATTCAACGGCTCAGACACAAGAGGCATGTGGCAGGGTCTACAGTCAATCATGGACTACAAGAAGAAAACCACCCCAGTCACGGACCAGGATGTCTTGCTCCCAGGCAGACTAAATAACTGTTTTGCCCGCTTTGAGGACAATACAGTGCCACTGACACAGCCTGCAACGAAAACATGCAGACTCTCCTTCACTGCAGCCGAGGTGAGTAAGACATTTAAACGTGTTAACCCTCGCAAGGCTGCAGGCCCAGACGGCATCCCCAGCCGCACCCTCAGAGCATGCGCAGACCAGCTGGCCGGTGTGTTTACGGACATATTCAATCAATCCCTATACCAGTCTGCTGTTCCTACATGCTTCAAGAGGGCCACCATTGTTCCTGTTCCCAAGAAAGCTAAGGTAACTGAGCTAAACGACTACTAACGACTAGCACTCACTTCCATCATCATGAAGTGCTTTGAGAGACTAGTCAAGGACCATATCACCTCCACCCTACCTGACACCCTAGACCCCACTCCAATTTGCTTACCGCCCAAATAGGTCCATAGACGATGCAATCTCAAACACACTGCACACTGCCCTAACCCATCTGGACAAGAGGAATACCTATGTGAGAATGCTGTTCATCGACTACAGCTCGGCATTCAACACCATAGTACCCTCCAAGCTCGTCATCATGCTCGAGACCCTGGGTCTCGACCCCGCCCTGTGCAACTGGGTACTGGACTTCCTGACGGGCCGCCCCCAGGTGGTGAGGGTAGGCAACAACATCTCCACCCCGCTGATCCTCAAAACTGGGGCCCCACAAGGGTGCGTTCTGAGCCCTCTCCTGTACTCCCTGTTCACCCACGACTGCGTGGCCACGCACGCCTCCAACTCAATCATCAAGTTTGCGGACGACACAACAGTGGTAGGCTTGATTACCAACAACGACGAGGCGGCCTACAGAGAGGAGGTGAGGGCCCTCGGAGTGTGGTGTCAGGAAAATAACCTCACACTCAACGTCAACAAAACTAAGGAGATGATTGTGGACTTCAGGAAACAGCAGAGCGAACACCCCCCTATCCACATCGATGGAACAGTAGTGGAGAGGGTGGTCCTTCTGTAGCTCAGTTGGTAGAGCATGGCGCTTGTAACGCCAGGGTAGTGGGTTCGATCCCCGGGACCACCCATACGTAGAATGTATGCACACACGACTGTAAGTCGCTTTGGATAAAAGCGTCTGCTAAATGGCATATATTATTATTATTATTATATTATTATTATATTATTATATTATAGTAAGTTTTAAGTTCCTCGGCATACACATCACAGACAAACTGAATTGGTCCACTCACACAGACAGCATCGTGAAGAAGGCGCAGCAGCGCCTCTTCAACCTCAGGAGGCTGAAGAAATTTGGCTTGTCACCAAAAGCACTCACAAACTTCTACAGATGCACAATCGAGAGCATCCTGTCGGCCTGGTACGGCAACTGCTCCGCCCACAACCGTAAGGCTCTCCAGAGAGTAGTGAGGTCTGCAAAACGCATCACCGGGGGCTAACTACCTGCCCTCCAGGACACCTACACCACCCGATGTTACAGGAAGGCCATAAAGATCATCAAGGACAACAACCACCCAAGCCACTGCCTGTTCACCCCGCTATCATCCAGAAGGCGAGGTCATTACAGGGGCATCAAAGCTGGGACCGAGAGACTGAAAAACAGCTTCTATCTCAAGGCCATCAGACTGTTAAATAGCCACCACTAACATTGAGTGGCTACTGCCAACACACTGACACTGACACTGACTCAACTCCAGCCACTTTAATAATGGGAATTGATGGGAAATTATGTAAAATATATCACTAGCCACTTTAAACAATGCTACCTTATATAATGTTACATACCCTACATAAATCTCATATGCATACGTATATATACCCTACTCTATATCATCTACTGCATCCTTATGTAATACATGTATCACTAGCCACTTTGTTTACATACTCATCTCATATGTATATACTGTACTCGATACCATCTACTGTATCTTGCCTATGCTGCTCTGTACCATCACTCATTCATATATCTTTATGTACATATTCTTTATCCCCTTACACTGTGTATAAGACAGTAGTTTTGGAATTGTTAGTTAGATTACTTGTTGGTTATTACTGCATTGTCGGAACTAGAAGCACAAGCATTTAGCTACACTCGCATTAACATCTGCTAACCATGTGTATGTGACAAATGGTCCTTCTGTAGCTCAGTTGGTAGAGCATGGCGCTTGTAACGCCAGGGTAGTGGGTTTGATCCCCGGGACCACCCATACGTAGAATGTATGCACACATGACTGTAAGTCGCTTTGGATAAAAGCGTCTGCTAAATGGCATATATTATTATTATTATTATAAATACAATTTGATTTGATTTGATTTGATTTGATTTCAGTACTTTCAGGAAATGAATGCCAATATTTCGAAATATATCTGGAACAATAAGAAACCTAGAACCAAATTTACCAAACTAATTAAGCCAAAGGATTTAGGAGCAGTCTCTTTGCCAAATCTGCAACTATATTACTGGTCTGCTCAG
Source organism: Oncorhynchus keta (assembly GCF_023373465.1). Lineage (NCBI taxonomy): Eukaryota > Metazoa > Chordata > Actinopteri > Salmoniformes > Salmonidae > Oncorhynchus > Oncorhynchus keta. The sequence goes on from NC_068431.1 coordinate 21,178,719, forward strand.
ATTAAACACATGATTAGTTGGTGCCTAGACAGACACCACTTACTTTGGGTTTGGATGGAATCAATAGCATGTCATCCAAGTACATTAGCCTTATCTGACAATTATCTGACAGTACACAATACACTCTTAGCTTTGGAAAGATGCAAGGACGTACTTGCAGATTCCAGACCATATATCACTCTGGTCAGCGATTGCCCTTAATCCAGCTTTTCCCCCCCAAACAAGGAGTACTGGACTTCTGGACTGGAAGACAAAGGGTATTGCTGACCATACGCCTTTATCAGGACACTCTGAAATCGTTCCAACAGATAAAAACTGAGTTTGACTTACCCAACAAATATTATTTTAGGAACCTACAACTTAGACACTTCATAGAGGGTCAGAAGAAAGTTGATTAACTATATTTTTTATCAAGGCACAAGGCGAGACCCAAATGCAGACACAGGAGGCAGATGGTTGGAGTCTTACAATCTTTATTAATCCAAAGGGGTAGGCAAGAGAATTGTCGTGGACAGGCAAAAAGGTCAAAACCAGATCAGAGTCCAGGAGGTACAGAGTGGCAGACAGGCTCGTGGTCAAGGCAAGCAGAATGGTCAGACAGGTGGGTACAGAGTCCAGAAACAGGCAAGGGTCAAAACCGGGAGGACTAGAAAAAGGAGAACGCAAAAAGCAGGAGAACAGGAAATCCGCTGGTTGACTTGGAAACATACAAGACAAACTGGCACAGAGAGACAGGAAACAGGGATAAATATACTGGGGAAAATAAGTGACACCTGGAGGGGGTGGAGACAATCACAGGACAGTTGAAACAGATCAGGGTGTGACAGTTTTCAAATGACTGAAGTTATAACACTATTTACGAATCCTACTGTTCGGAGAGGTTTAATCTCCGACATTTTATTGAACAGAAGTGCCTCATCCCATGATGTATTGAGACATGTTTGGGAGAGAGACATTGGACATGCATACTATCTGCGAAAGGGTCTACTCCAAATGCACCGCCATAAACATCCAATAACCAATAACTAAATTTTTTTAATAGAACCTACTTTACACCTGTCCGCCTTCACAGAATGTTTTCCAATGCATCATTTATGTGTGTCCTCGGATGGGGCCACAGTGTCTCCTGACCCCTCCTGTCTCAGCCTCCAGTATTTATGCTGCAGTAGTTTGTGTCGGGGGGCTAGGGTTAGTTTGTTATATCTGGAGTACTTCTCCTGTCCTATTCGGTGTCCTGTGTGAATCTAAGTGTGCGTTCTCTAATTCTCTCCTTCTCTCTTTCTTTCTCTCTCTCGGAGGACCTGAGCCCTAGGACCATGCTCCAGGACTACCTGACATGATGACTCCTTGCTGTCCCCAGTCCACCTGGCTGTGCTGCTGCTCCAGTTTCAACTGTTCTGCCTTATTATTATTCGACCATGCTGGTCATTTATGAACATTTGAACATCATGGCCATGTTCTGTTATAATCTCCACCCGGCATCAGCCAGAAGAGGACTGGCCACCCCACATATGCTCTCTTTAATTCTCTCTTTCCTTCTCTCTCTCGGAGGACCTGAGCCCTAGAACCATGCCCCAGGACTACCTGACATGATGACTCCTTGCTGTCCCCAGTCCACCTGACCGTGCTGCTGCTCCAGTTTCAACTGTTCTGCCTTATTATTATTCGACCATGCTGGACATTTATGAACATTTGAACATCTTGGCCATGTTTTGTTATAATCTCCACCCGGCACAGCCAGAAGAGGACTGGCCACCCCACATAGCCTGGTTCCTCACTAGGTTTCTTCCTAGGTTTTGGCCTTTCTAGGGAGTTTTTCCTAGCCACCGTGCTTCTACACCTGCATTGCTTGCTGTTTGGGGTTTTAGGCTGGGTTTCTGTACAGCACTTTGAGATATCAGCTGATGTACGAAGGGCTATATAAATACATTTGATTTGATTTGATTTATGTTTCAAATGTAAACAGGATACTGGCACCTTCATGCACGTTTTCTGGTATTGTAGCAGAATCCAGTCTTATTGGAATGATATTCATTTACACATCCAGAAGATCTTGGGTAGACAATTTGCTTTTTCACCTTATATACTTTGATTGTAATTTTGTGTTTTGACTCTGAACATCTGTTCAATACCCTTGTTTACTTAGCCAAAAAAAACAATTGTCCACACCTGAAGTACCATCTGCGAGAATGTGGCTTTCTCAAGCTTCTGCTATTCTACCCCTAGAGAAACGCCTCTCTGGCGCTCTAGGGGCCAGAGAGGCCAGTTAAAACATTTACCAAAAAGCGGTTTTCGCTGTCTATATTCAGATGCACATTCCTGTAAAGGTTAGAGACGATCTAATGTTAAATACTTTTGAAGTAATATGGCTACAGGTTCATCTGCCTCACCTAAAGCCCATTCTTGTGGGAAGCTGCTATAGACCACCAAGTGCTAACAGTCAGTATCTGGATAATATGTGTGAAATGCTTGATAATGTATGTGATACCAACAGAGAAGTATATTTTCTGTGTGATTTCAATATTAATTGGCTATCATCAAGCTGCCCACTCAGGAAAAAAAATAAAACTGTAACCAGTGCCTGTCAACCAACCAGGGTTGTTACAAACAGCACAGGAATTAAATCATCATCATGTATTGATCACATTTTAACTAACGCTGCAGATATTCACTTTTAAAGCAGTATCCCAATCCATGGATGTAGTGATCACAATATAATAGCCATATCTAGGAAAAGCAAAGTTCCAAAGGCTGGGCCTAATATAGTGTATAAGAGGTCCTACAATAAGTTTCGTAGTGATTCATATGTTGATGATGTAAAGAATATTTGCTTGTCTGTGGTGTGTAATGAGGAGCAACCAGACGCTGCACTTGACACATTTATGAAACTACATATTCCAGTTACTAAGAAGCACGCACCCATTAAGAAAATGACTGTAAAAACGGTTAAATCCCCTTGGATTGATGAGGAATTGAAAAATTGCATGGTTGAGAGGGATGAGGCAAAAAGTATGGCAATTAAGTCTGGCAGCCCAACTGATTGGCAAATGTACTGCAAATTAAGAAATCATGTGACTAAACTAAATAAAAATTACAAATAAACTACACTATGAAACAAAGATAAATTATATAAAGAATGACAGAATGGGGAACCTTAAATTAAATTTTTGGGGAAAAAGCCAACTCGGCTCCTTCATTTATTGAATAAGATGGCTCATTCATCACAAAGCCCACTGATATTGCCAACTACTTTAATTACTTTTCCATTGGCAAGATAAGCAAACTTAGGGATGACATGACAATATTTCTACAACTAAAAGCATTGTATTGGAACAAAACACTCACTAAACCCTAAACCTCAACTAAGTCTTGTAATAAATTATGTGGAAATTGAGGAAGTTGAGATGACTCAAACTGCTTGGAGAAACCCTAGATTGTAAACTGTCATGGTCAGAACTTATTGATGCAGTAGTAGCTAAGATGGGGAGAAGTCTGTCTATAATAAAGCGATGCTCTGCCTTCTTAACAACACTATCAACAAGGCAGGTCCTACAGGCCCTAGTTTTGTCGCACCTTGACTACTGTTCAGTCGTATTGTCAGGTGCCACAAAAAGAACTTAGGAAAATTGCAATTGGCTCAGAACAGGGCAGCACGGCTGGCCCTTGGATGTACACAGAGAGTGAATATTAATAATATGCATGTCAATCTCTCCTGGCTGAAAGTGGAGGAGAGATTGACTTCATCACTACTTTTATTTATGAGAGGTATTGTTGAATGCACTGAGCTGTATGTCTAAACTACTGGCACACAGCTTGGACACCAATGCATACCACATAAGACATACCACAAGAGGTCTCTTCACAGTCCCCAAGTCCAGAACAGATTATGGGAGGCACACAGTACTACATAGAGCCATGACTACATGGAACTCTATTCCATATCAAGTAACTGACACAAGCAGTCAAATTTGATTTAAACAAAACAGATTAAAAAACACCTTATGGAACAGCGGGGACTGTGAAGCAATACAGGCACGGGCACAGGCACAGGCACAGGCACACACACACACACGATAACATACGCACTATACATACACATGGATTTAGTACTGTAGATGTGTGGTGGTGTTGGAATAGGAGCCTGAGGGCACACCGTGTGTTGTGAAATCTATGAATGTATTGTAATGTTTAAACATTTTATAAACGGGAGAGTAGTTGCTACTTTGGCAGCAGCTAATGGGGATCCATAATAAATACAAATATCCTGATGCACAGGGCTTCAAAATCAATTGCCCCTATCTCCAACAGTGAAAAAAAAAGGAGCAAGCCTTTATCGTTGGTTTTTCAGAAATATTTGGTGATCGAATAGGAATGACTGGATGGTGACCACTGCTGTAGACCATTCCTCAAGCAAGTGGAGATGGAAGGGATCTCCAGAGTTAGCCATCTCTGAGATAGGTTGTAATTCTGTAGGTTATCAGAGAAGTGTTTTGTAAAATCCATGAATAACTTCGTAAAACCCACAACCTTCTGATTGGTGGTGTGAAAGTGATTTCCATTTTACAGATATTTAAAACCTGGAACATTCTAATCTTGTTGCTGGAAAATTTACTTTAGATTTTCATCTGTGTGTTGGTCGGTCTGTGAAGGGCTGCTTCTGCAGCTCAGGTGTGCATAATGTAATGTCCCCAAGCACTATAGGGTCTCTGTGTCACGATCGTCGTAAGGAGCTGAACAAAATGCAGCGTGGTATGTGTTCATGATGATTTTTTTATTAAAGAAAGCACTGAATACAACCTATACAAACCAATAACAACCGTGAAGCTATAACGAGAACTATGCTGACAGAACTAATATAGACAATCACCCACAAACAAACAGTGAAACCCAGGCTACCTAAGTATGATTCTCAATCAGAGACAACTAATGACACCTGCCTCTGATTGAGAAACATACTAGGCCGAAACATAGAAATCCCAAAATCATAGAAAAACAAACATAGACTGCCCACCCCAACTCACGCCCTGACCATACTAAATAACGACAAAACAAAGGAAATAAAGGTCAGAACGTGACATTCTGTTTAGAGTCTTTCGATATCCTTTTATATCACGATGCCACAACTTAATGGTACATTTCCACTCCCTGTAAGCACTCTATTGTTACCCTGGTGAAGTATAATCCTACACTCCAAATGTGCAATAAAGATTTGTTGATGCATGACGCTACAGTATGGCATGTTTCCACTTCCTGTGAGCAGTGTTTGTTTGTTGCTAATGTTGGATCCTGTGTTTTACATTATAGCCATTACCATATATATGATTGAATATTATCTGCTGTTGGCTTGTGTGGATGTATGTAGGTGTTATGCAACATAGCTGACTTGAAACATTGTTAAAAGTATCAGGGCCAAGGGACTTTCTCATGATGGAAAAATACAGAGAAGCATGAAGACAGGAACTGTTCAAATTAGTTGGGAGGGGGGCACATTCAGAGCGGGGTGTTGCGAGAACAAGCAGTCTTTTGTTAGATAACAGGAGCCAGGTGCGAGATAACGGTATGGAGCATGAGAGCCTGGATGTTCTTCACAAGCAACATTTACATCTATCAACAGAAGCGCCAAGAGGATAAGTAATCCTTCTCACCCCCCTTTTAAGATTTAGATGCACTATTGTAAAGTGACTGTTCCACTGGATGTCATAAGGTGAATGCACCAATTTGTAAGTCGCTCTGGATAAGAGCGTCTGCTAAATGACTTAAATGTAAATGTAAATGTAAGAGGCGGGGACCCGCCTGAGCGCCTGCAATAGGCTGAGCAAGTTTAAACCACGCCCAGTCTCTACTGTGATAGGCCAACAGACGGGTTGGAACTGTCTATCACAGTATAAAGAATACTGTTTTACATACATCTTGTCAGTTCTCTGTTCTGCCCTGCGTGGTATTACAGTGAGCACGTATATACGAAAGTTGCATTTGCCATGTATTACTTAGCTAATAAAAAATACATAGTATAAAATCGGTGACTCATTGTTATATTTATCCTGATACCAGATTCGAATTTACGCAACTCTAACATGGTGACCACCAACGTGATCTGGTAGAAGGACGATGCTGGAGATTGTCCGGCGGATTGGCCAGTACTGTCGTCAGACGGTGTGTCTCACAAATCCTGACCGGTCAACTAAAAGAGGTAAGCAGACACCTGTTGTGAAAAACTAAAGTTCTGCACATTGGAGTTTCCACATTTAGTTTTGTGAGACACCTGTTTGATGTAAATTACTAAATTTAAACTATTATAATTTGTGAGATTGGAAAATAGTTGAGAAAGTAATATCTCCATTGGCAACTGCAATTTTATTATTGATCGACAATACTTAATGGTGCATTGTGTATGGGATGTACTAGTATGCCTGGCTGGTAGGTGGTAACAGAGAACACTTACTACATGTATGAATGGTGGGTAACGGGTGACCACCAAAGCTTGAATGGATAGTCTGGGACTACATGTATGATTCATTCTAGTTGATTAAAAAAGTGTGACGGGATAGTCTGGGACTACATGTATGAGTGGTGGGTAACGGGTGACCACCAAAGCTTGAATGGATAGTCTGGGACTACATGTATGATTCATTCTAGTTGATTATAAAAGTGTGACGGGATAGTCTGGGACTACATGTATGAGTGGTGGGTAACGAGTGACCACCAAAGTGCGAATGGAAAGCCATATGATGCGAATGTGATGTACTAGGCAGGGCCAAGTGTGAATGACGGATATTTAAATTGATTACTTGGACTTGAGACCGATTTAGCCTTAAGGAGAGGGTCTCTCTAAGGTCCTGACAAAGCATAGGTGTGTGTGAAGTACATCGGGGAGTAAAGTCGTCGCACTGACTACCAAGTTTGAATGAGACATTAAGTTGTACTAGAAACGTGATCCGGTCGACACGTTAGTCATATGGAGTGATTGTATTTTTTATTTTGTACATTTGGTATTGAAGTAAAGGTGATAATCCGGGGGACACTAGACTACTTAATACCCTAGGGGACCCACAGTGCATATTTGAGTTCTTACTTTAGACCTAATTGGGGGCCGATTTAGCCGTAAGGAAAGGGTACCACTTGGGTTTTAGTAAAGGCATAGGTTGTTGACAGTATTGTACTGTACATAAAATGTCGTTGGAAATAGAAAAAGGTGTTGAAAACGCTGAAGTCCACTCTAGAATTGAATGAAGGCAGAGAGGGTAAGGAGTGGAAGAGACGGGGTGAGAAGCTGTACAGAGAATGGACAGAAGGTGGGGCCATTGCGTCTCCCACTGGTCTGCTTGCTGGGGTGAATGAAGATTTGTGTGTGTATGGTGTAAATTGAAGCTTACTGGCGTAAATGAAGATTTGTGTGTGTATGGTGTAAATTGAAGCTTACTGGCGTAAATGAAGATTTGTGTGTGTATGGTGTAAATTGAAGCTTACTGGTGTAAATGAAGATTTGTGAGACTCAAATCGTGTGCATGAAATACGCTTGATATTCAGTCGGGGACTAATATCGGTATGAAAGAGGTCCGGGACCAAGCGAGTGTGGTACATTAGTTATTTCAGTTGGAGCTGGTACCAGGTGAGAATGTTGGAAAAGTCGCAGGCTTGCTGATGAGATGTTTATATCATAGAATATTGAGGGGGTGTGCACGACTGTTGGAAAAAGTGTTAAACTCTATTAACGTAAAATTCTGTGTGTAGATTTATATTATGAGGTTTGAACTATACTAATATTGTAGAATTACATCATTAACATCTGAACATACTTACGTTAAACATTAATTGAGCCACTGAGTAATAGATAAGATATACACTAGGGAGGGGGCGAAGGGTGTGGTCGATGTAAGACGGGAGTGGTGTTCTAACCAAGTGCTGAGAAATAAGGTAGATTTATTTTGTTCTTTTAATTAATTTACACAAGTACTTCCCGGTTATTGATTTTGGTTTGATTGTTCAGATAACACCATTGAAATTAAACAGGAGGTTAAGGTATACTAACATTAGAATCTGTTTTCATTATGGGGAACAATGAAAGGCCCGCAGAGTGGATTGCAGGCTGAGGTTTTTATGTTAAAGGGACAGTGCACGTTTATCACAGTTGTGTGTGTGTCTAATGGCTGGGTATTTAAGAAGTATTTTGGGGAGACAATTTGGAGAAACACGAATAAAACATGAAACATCGAGACAAATTATTTGAGTTTGAGGGGATTATCATAATTATTAGGTTTTGTTTTTGTAGTAAATGTTTGGGTTAAGGGGATTTCCATGTTCCCAGAGACATGATATCTTAAAGGGGTACACTCACATATGGAATATGAGGAGGTTTATTTTCTGAGTTTTAATTACACAAGTTAATTTTTTAAAGATAAAGGGTTCTTTAATATGTCTAATATGGTATGGAACACGAATGTAGGGGGATAGTGTAACCTTTGACGTGCTTTCATGACTCTCCCGAGTGGTCTCATCAGCCACAAGGGGGTGCCATTTGAATAATGAATTTGTGGTCATGGGTAATAATGTTTAAAAAAAAAGTTTTTTAAATGTAATTTATTTTTTAAGGTAACTTAATTATAGTGGAGTTTAATTAACCTATATAAGGACTTTAGAAATTGCCACCATAGACATGTTTTTCTGAAAAAAATCCATGAGTTTAGATAAAGCCAAACAGTGAGACATTTAGTCAAAATGTGGAAACATGAGAAAAAAAGCTACAGACAGATAGGGGGAAAAGGCAGACAGAAGAGCCCCCCCCCCGCACTGCAGAGACCTTGAAGGTTGGAGAGTAGAGAGGAGAAGTTTTAGAAAGGGAGCCAGGACGAGAAAAGATAACAGAATGTGTAGATAACAGTTACTGAGTGGAGACAAAAGGAAGAATTGGACATGGGGAGAATGAAAGGGGCGCTCCTACATGATAATGACAGAACAGAAGGATAATATACTAATCTTACCTAAGTCATTATTTAGAGTAGGTAAGGTTGTTACCTGGGCAGAGCCAGGTATCAAAAGGGGGATGGGTAAATTGTGGTTTAGGATAGGATGGGGCCTATTGGATAAGAAACTAATAACTAAAAAAATGAAGCTAACAAATGGGCATAGAAGTTAAAGATATAATCAGATAAAAGATGAGAAACTGTTTGTTAACCAAGCCTGTATGTCCAGGATTTTATGCATTACAGGTGAACTACAGGTGAAGTCACTCAATCCAGTCGCAGAGGCTTGTTGGGGGGACCATACCAAGGACTCCTGGTGACAGCTAGCTGAAAGAGCTACCCGGATTCATATCGCACGGCGGGAGGGTAAGACACAATTACTGTCGAACAATAAACAGTGTTCGAGAGGAGAACTGGAATTAACAGAATTCCGGGGGCCATCTCTCGAATGAAGTAACCCTCCCTGTCTTTTCACCCCTGTTTTTGTTCATAGAAGTGAAGATGTGTCTGGCTCTTGCTAAGTGATGTGTTCTCGTGGAAAGGGTGGGGCTTCACATGGAAGCTGTTCGTCTGAGCTGTCTTATCGTGGGTGATATATTCCTGATACAGCACATCCTACTTGAGTATGCGGAGAGTGGTAATTTGACCCATGGTTTAGACGATGAGGATTTTGTTCCAAAATAAGCATAAGAGATCCCTAGATCTGGGTAGACAGGAAGTTAGAGTAGAGGTTGGGAAGGATCTCTCAATGGAGTTTTATGTAGACCAAAATGGAGTCTCTAACTACATGGCAGTCTCGGACACTGAGCCATTATGGCATATATCGGTGCAGGTTTCCATATTGATCGTGGACACAGGTCATAGCTCATTTGAGAGAGAGGGCCATATGTATCCACTCATCCAGTATGGAAGGACAAAGTATACATTGATAACATTGGGGTTCCACGGACGTGGACTGGATGAATTATATTTATTATAATCAACAGCGCTTTAACAATTATACCAGAGATGCTATTATAGGTTTTGCAGAACAGACTGAAGCATCCAGCCTGATGGCTTGGCAGAATAGAATTGCATTAGATATGTTATTGGCTGAAAAGGGAGAAGTATGCGTGATTATCGGGACCATGTGTGTGCTTACATCCCAAATAACACAGCTCCGGACGAATCAGTGCCCGAAGCCTCAGCTGGTTTGACCACCCTGGCTCACGGTTTGGCAGAAACTCTGGGGTGGATACTTCTCTGACTAATTGTTTTGATAAGTATGTTTGGAAAATGGGAAAAAATATTATGATCACTGTATTATGGGCTACATTCACCTGTGTGACTGTTTTAGTTGTATGGGGCTGTTGTCTAATTCCCTGTGTATGAGGCCTTATTTCCAGGACTGGTGAGGTACCAGCGGATTCCAGGTTCTGACCCGTGGAGTGCTGAATGTATGTCTACAGAACAAGTGGACGAAAATTATAAATTAAATTATATTAAATTGGGAGGGTGTCCGTATGGGGATTACATGATAACCAATTTGGGACAGTTTTGGGATTGGAGAAGAGGGTATTCTTATAGCATAGGGGATCCCACAAAGGTGGATAGGTTTTCCATCATATGGGGGAAACCTGGGAGCACTGTTGAACTTTGTAAAGGTGATGAAATCCGACTAACCATCAAAACTATTAAGCTCTCTGATGCAGGCACTTACACCCTCGGACTACAAAGGACCGGTACAGACACGATGGGTGTGTTTTCTATTAAGGTGCTGCCAAAACCAGAGGTCCCAGACGAACCAGGGCCAGACACAATCCTCTACCACCCCTGGACCGAACCTGCCACCGCTGTGTTAAAAATCCCATTCAGGTAATTAATGTTAGAGACTATTCGGCTATTGATCAATTAGGCACTGAGACTGGTTTTGATGGTAGGGACAATTTGTGGCGTCTTATATGAGGTGCACAGCTAAAACCCTGAGAAGAAAGGACTGCATTATTTGTAGACATGCTAGACCTGTTCTGGCTACACACCCATTTGCTATAGGAGAAGGAGAGGGGTGGTTGTGTATTCTGAGGTTTTTACCAGGTTCAGCCCAATTCAACTCTCTGTTCCTCTTTGAGCCTTGTGCTTCCTACAGTACCTCCTCATCGGGCCCCTTGGGGTGTTAAGGCATATGGGGGCAATTACAGTTGCATCACGGGTACAGGTAATGGCATTGATTATGGGAGATTGCCTGAAGCTGATTGCAGTAGTAACATAACCAATAATTCCACTTGGCCAGTTACAGGCCTAAACCAAACTAGTGGTCTGGCTGATGTGTGGTGGATCTGTGGACCCAAAAGAGTGCTGAGACCCATTCTTAGAGGATACTGGCAAGGTACGTGTGCTCTGACCAGTTTGATAATTCCACTGACCATTGTTCATGTTACTGCTGAGCAGCTGTTGGGTTCTGTATCCGGGGGACCTGAAAACATGCATCCTGGACGGAGGATGTAGTTGACATACACACTAACCTGTTGGGGGTGCTAGTGGGGGTTCCTCATGAGTTTCAGGCCTTGGGTGGGAATGATGCACTCTGGCACTTACTACCTATTATGGGTCCAGCCATAGTGGATGCTAGACAGACTGCATGGATTAATTATATCTACCATAATCAACAGCGTTTTGGGAATTACTCCCGTGATGCACTCACTGGTATGTCTGAATAGCTGGAGGCCACATCTAGGGTTGCCAGACAGAATAGACTTGCTTTGGATATGCTTCTTGCCAGTCAGGGGGGCGTCTGCAAGATGTTCGGTGAATAATTTTGCACGTATATTCCTAATAACACCAGTCCAGATGGTAGTATATCTAAGGCCCTTAATAGGCTTGAGCACTATCTGCTGAGATGAGGACCATGGCGGGGGTGGAGGAGTCTGGACTGTTCTCTTGGTTGGGAGCCTGGTTTGGTAAGTACACTGGTATGTATGGTGGTTACTGGATTTCTGACCCTAATTCTTGTATTTTTGTTATTGCTTATGTGTTGTGCTGCTTGCATCATACCGTGTTTTAAGAAGTCTGTTACAGATGTGGTGAAGGCTTCAGGCATGATGCCTTTGCTTGATGCTCCAGTTGGAGATGCTGATACTGAATCAAGCTTTCAGGGGAGGATGAGACTGACTGAGGATGACCCATGGTATGCTGTGGGTGAGGTAGTAGAATAAATGTTACACCACCACAGTTCCTTGTTATACATTTTTTATGATAGGTTTTCTTTCCAGTATGTTTGTTCTCCCTGTTGTGAAGGTTTGGAGTCCCTGGGTGGCATGAAGCCCAACTGGTACAGGATAGTAGCTGAGAGGACCAGATGGTTTATAATAATGCTTTGCTCTGCTTTACTCTGTTTTCCATGACCAAAGTTTTACCCTACATCTTACATGTCAATAAACAATAAAGTATTATCCTGTTTTTGTCAACAGGGAGAGACATAAGCATATATCACTTGATTTTTATTTTTTCTTGGTTGATTTTTATTTTCAGTTTTTCTGTAAAAATAAAAATAAAATAATAAAAATAATAATAATTATGTTTTATTAATAATAAACTTTTTGTTATTTTCATGAAATGCTATTAACATATTACTATGTTGGGACCGCTGAAATAAGGATAATGAGTGACACCCTGGCGGGTGTCAACAGGGGGTTTGTTGGATCCTGTGTTTTACATTATAGCCATTACCATATATATGATTGAATATTATCTGCTGTTGGCTTGTGTGGATGTATGTAGGTGTTATGCAACATAGCTGACTTGAAACATTGTTAAAAGCATCAGGGCCAAGGGACTTTCTCATGATGGAAAAATACAGAGAAGCATGAAGACAGGAACTGTTCAAATTAGTTGGGAGGGGGGCACATTCAGAGCGGGGTGTTGCGAGAACAAGCAGTCTTTTGTTAGATAACAGGAGCCAGGTGCGAGATAACGGTATGGAGCATGAGAGCCTGGATGTTCTTCACAAGCAACATTTACATCTATCAACAGAAGCGCCAAGATGCGGGGACCCGCCTGAGCGCCTGCAATAGGCTGAGCAAGTTTAAACCACGCCCAGTCTCTACTGTGATAGGCCAACAGACGGGTTGGAACTGTCTATCACAGTATAAAGAATACTGTTTTACATACGTCTGCTAAATGGCATATATTATTATTATATTATCTTGTCAGTTCTCTGTTCTGCCCTGTGTGGTATTACAGTGAGCCCGTATATATGAAAGTTGCATTTGCTATTTATTACTTAGCTAATAAAAAATACATAGTATAAAATCGGTGACTCATTGTTATATTTATCCTGATACCAGATTCGAATTTACGCCACTCTAACACTAACCTAGATCCGGTAACAAGCTCGAGCCCCAACAGATATCTAAACTTTTGACAACTTCAGACACTGCTTTCTAAGTTTTGAGTTTGTGCAATAAACTACTTGAGGGAACTGCTACTTGTAGGAAACGTCTGTCCACTAACTAACCACAGGTTGTTGTTTCACAGCGTTCCGTTATTTCCTTCATATAGTTCCAACCAGTCTTTAGGTAGAGGTTTCTTTGATCTCCCTGTGAAACTGCGAATGTGCAGACCGCTGACGAGCAGGTGGTATGGCCTCAACCAATCAAGAGCAAAATAATTAGGTCTCTGAGTGGTTCTTACTCTAGCACACTTTCTGTACCAACTGAGAACTTTAAAGTAACTTTACATGTCTCTTAGGATTTTAGCCAAATGAACTACTAATTCTGAGAGTTGTGTGAGCATCATATTTTAGCTTTATTAGTTGTGGATCATGTCATTTAGAGTGATAGATGGATAAAAAGGTAGTTACACTGTTGGGGGGAAATGGTCTCTTGTAGAAAGGAAAGAGTTGAGGTTTTGGCACTTGTGAGCTGCTTAGTTCTGCAGTGGGTGTTTTCCTCCATTGGACAGGAAGACATGACAGGGAATGTAAGTGTTTGTGTGAGTGTGCATGCGTACTTGCTTCATGATCAGCTAGTGTGTCTGAAAGACACAGACATACCGGTACACAGAGTCTTTGGCTAGAGGGTGTAGGTCTCCCTGTTCACAATGCTGTTGCCACAAGCTTTCTCTCTCCTAACCACCCTCACCCTCACCCTTTCTACCCCAGTTACTGGTGAGTATTTCTGTCTTATTGTTGCATTTTGGTTGGATTTATCTATTAGTTGTGCAGTTGTACAATGATCCATTGTAAAAAAAAATGTAAGCTACAGTAGTATTTCAGGGTGATTCGTCCATTCAGTGGTTTAGTTGTCTGAATCAACATACTGTAACAGTTGAAAACCAGTTATTGATTGACCAGTCAATGTAGATATGAATATTATATTATAACAGCTATTTGGGTTTGCCTTGTTTCAGTAGCGGTCCGTGCTGTTTTTTATGAGGATGGCCTTATTTCTATTACAGTATATTGGATGACTGTCATTCATATTCCATTCACCCAGCTCAATGTAACACTGATAGGTTTATGGCTACAACATGATGAGGTTGCTTCCATCTAGCCTATGAATTCAAGTTTACAACGTAGGTGCACAGGTTGTGAGAAAAATGTCAGTAATCAGGGTAACCGACAATTCAATACCGCTTTGCACACTCTTGCCTGCATCTAGCTTATCTACGGTGTAATCAATAGTACAAACAGTTGTAAACGAGAGTTTGTATTGGACAAATTGAGATAAGGTATGTTTGCTTCCGTTTAAGAAATGTTTTTCAACAGAATTGGCGGAATGAATACACCCCTGTTCACCTGCACACACAGTTCACTTTCAATACAGCAACATACAAACAGCATGATCACTTTTCTCATTGTATAATTTCTTCTTGCATGTACACACTCTCCTCTTCTCATCTTTTCCCTTCGCTTGTGGACTTCAGTGCAAAACAAAACCGCTCTCTGTGAGCAGGCGAAAAAACCTTTCCAAGCCAAACCTTCATACCATAAGATCTCAACTCTACACACAGCCTACTTCATTGTCACCATATTAGCTAATGTCATAGTCAACATAGCTTAAAGAACTAATGCATTAGTAAACCCCTTCCTCTGAGGAGTCTGCTTTGGTTGCATTAATCTGGAACATCAACTTTTAGCCACTTCATATAGGTATTTTCAGTACTGGACATATGTAAATAGTATGGCCTAATATAGCATGATCTTAATATGGGATGAACTTTGTTGTTATTACCATTATTTGTATTTTTGCTCATTTCCTTTACTCTCACGTAGTATCATGAGTGTACAGTATCCTGAATATGAATGAGCACATAACCTGTGTCCTATTTTATTGTGTTAACTTTGCAAATAAAATAAAAAATCCTGTTTGGTTCCGCAGGTGTTAAGGAGACCGTTAGAGCAGCCAAAGGCAGTCCTTCCCACCTTCCTTGTCCCTCACCCTTTGGATTGGATGGGAAAGTTGTTTTTAAATGGAAGAAAATTGGAAGTCCTGGCATTATTTGTGAATACAATGTGAATAGAGAAATCAGTTCAGTCGTATCCTGTAAATCTCAATTCAATGTAACCGGACAACCTCCTAAGCT
Source organism: Oncorhynchus keta (assembly GCF_023373465.1). Lineage (NCBI taxonomy): Eukaryota > Metazoa > Chordata > Actinopteri > Salmoniformes > Salmonidae > Oncorhynchus > Oncorhynchus keta. The sequence goes on from NC_068431.1 coordinate 21,194,240, forward strand.
GTATGTTACAGAGCCAAAGAGCACCGACTCTGGTCTATATACCTGCTCAATATCAAGAGTCATACCACCACCAACCATTGAGAAATCCTCCACTGTTGATCTTCAAGTTACAGGTAATTTATCTCGTTGAAGATATCACTTTATAAACACATGTTTACTGGTTTTTGTGTCTCTAAATCAAAGCATACAGTAGGATATTAGAATGGCATTTACAGTCTTTTCACTGTCGTTCTAGTTCCAGTGCTATTCTCTTTTGCAGTGCTTCCAGGTCTAGTCCTAGAGAGGCTGAACAGCAGTGATCCTGGCTGCATCCAGCTTCTCTGTACTTTGGAGGGCCTTGACCCCCAGGACGTCAACTTCACTTGGACCCGACAAGGTCAGGGTTCACCGGAGACACTGTTGACCAATCACAGCCCCTCTAAACAGAGCAGCTTTCTGACCCTGTGCCAATCAGTGTGGAGAGAGGGTGACACGATCACCTGCAATGTCAGACTCCTAGCCAATAACACTGACCTGAGCATCAGACTTCCCTACAGTGAGTGGGTGACATTCAGACATAATACATGTACTGTTAAGTAGTGCAGTCTACTTTTAATAGTAATTAACTTCTGCTTATGTTATTTTTCTCCCTCTAATTCATTGGTTGACTGTTAAGTGTAACCTGACAAGATTCTTGACACACAAGGTCATAGAAAAACTGTGATAAACAGACACTGAACAGTGGGGTTAGCTAAATCAGGTTGTTATTTTGCCCCAAGCTTCACAATCACATATGGCAGGCTGGACACTTTGATTGATGACACTATCTATAACGATAAATCTCTGACCCTTGATGGTCTTGTTGTTTCAGAGACCTACCATGAGAACAACCTTTTGACTATCATCTGTGTCAGCACATCCATCGGGGTTGTGGCCATCGCAGCTGTCACCATAAGTATTTACAAATGTAAGTCTTGTAGTCTATAGTGATTTTTTGGTACAGTGCTTTCTTAAGCTTACACAATTTATCCATATTTTTCTATTTACACAAAAGGCCATGTAAGTTCCAAGGTCAATTACTTTATTCACAGGCTTGATCATTTGAGGTAACTCTCAAGTCACTGGTCTTGTAACCAGTTCACTTTAAATTGTGGTTTGTTGTTTGGATTCACTGGAATCCTGAACAAAGAAAGCAGAAGTGGACCATTACTTACAGACAAAATCTTGGCCACAGCGTCACCTTACATTTCAAAGTGATATTTACTCTCATTGGAGAAAAATTCAGCCCCCTCATACTCAAAGAGGAAATGACTGCTGTTGACGCCTTTGCCTGCTATCTTATGTTGACATCCTGGCTTGTAGGCTACCAATTTAAGGACTAAACCACAAATCACATCAGCTTCCATTTTAGGACTCAGTGTGTTGGAACACGCCCGCTCTGCAGCGCTCTCATCACCAACACCTCTCTCCAGAATTTTTTGTAGAGTTCCTCCTTCGACTCCCTGACTGGCTCTGGTTCACCCCTTGGCTCCGCCGACCACCCCGTGTGCCCCTCCAAAAAACATTTTTTGGGCTATCTTTTGGGCTTTCTACCTGGCCGCGAACCCCGGATTCGTCGCTGTCCTCCTTTCTCTTCTTGAGTCTCCCTCCAAGGAAGGCGATTTCCTCCCAAGTCCAGGATCCCTTTCCATCCAAAATCTCCTCCCAAGTCCATGATACTTTCTCCACCTGGGCACGCTGCTTGGTCCTGTTGTGTGGTGGGATCTTCTGTCACGATCGTCTAAAGAATTAACGGACCAAGGCTCAGCGTGCGTAGACTTCCACATGTTTAATAAATTAAATTCACCAAAAAAATACAGAACAAGCGAAGCGTGAAGTAAATGCAGTGCTCAACAGCAACTACACAAAAACAAGGTCCCACAAAAACCCAGTGGGAAAAAGGCTGCCTAAATATGATCCCCAATCAGCTGGGAACCATACCAGGCCAACATAGACAGATAATAACCTAGATAACCCACCCTAGTCACACCCCGACCTAACCAACATAGAGAATAAACGGCTCTCTATGGTCAGGGCGTGACACGGGAATTCTATGCAGGGCATGCAACTACAGGTGAGTCATTTTCAGCATATGGACTCTGTGAGGTCTGTGCATAGACCTACAGTTCCTTCAGAAAGTATTCATATTCCTTGACTTTTTCCACATTTTGTTGTGTTACAGCCTGAATTTAAAATTGATTCAATTGAGATTGTGTGTCACTGATCTACACACAATACCTCATAATGTAAAAGTGAAATTATGTTTCCAGACATTTTAAAAATGTATAAAAAGGTGAAAGGTCTTGAGTCAATAAGTGTTCAACTCGTTTGTTATGGAGTAAAAATGTGCTTAACAAGTCACATAATAAGTTGCATGGACTCACTCTGCATGCAATAATAGTGTTTAACATGATACACACATAGAATTATCTGTAAGGTCCCTCAGTCGAGCAGTGAATTTCAAGCACAGATTCAACCACAAAGACCAGGGAGGTTTTCCAATGGTTCGCAAAGGGCACCTATTGGTAGATGTGTAAAACAAAAAAGACATTGATTATCCTTTTGAGCATTGTGCAGTTTTTATTACACTTTGGATGGTGAATCAATACACACAGTCATTACAAATATACAGTGACCCTTCCTAAGTTGTCAGAGAGGAAAGAAACCACTCAAGGATTTCACCATGATTTTAAAACAGTTACAGAAATTAAAGGCTGTTAGAGGACAAAACTAAGAATGCATCAACAACATTGTAGTTACTCCACAATATTAAAATAAATTAGTAAAAAGAAGGAAGCCTATATAGAATAAAAATATTCAAAAAAGTAATACTGCCAAAAAGAATTGCTAAGAAATAAACTTTTGGTCCTGAATACAAAGCGTTATGTTTGTGGCAAATCCAACACAACACATCACTGAATACCACTTCATATTTTCAAGCATGGTGTTGGCTGCATCATGTATTTGTATGCCTGTCATCGGCAAGGACTAGGATGTTTTTTAGAATAAAATGAAAGGGAATAGAGCTAAGCACAGGCAAAATCCTAGAGGGAAACTTGGTTCAGTCTGC